>NC_036868.1:29326545-29398598 GCF_002910315.2 Salvelinus sp. IW2-2015 | reverse complement strand
CGAGGAGAGATAGGTAGCTGGAAAAAACCTGTGTGTTCTCGGTGTGGAGAAGAGTGTGGCGTAGCTGAAAAGATAATAATCTGCAGACACATTATGAGACCGGAAACGCGGACAAAAACAAGAATATGGAACATGGAACAAAGCTACAAAAGCAGAGGAGATTTAAAAAACGAGCCCGTCAAATGCTCGACAGGCTCTGTTCAAAAAAGCCAAATCACAAGGCCAGGCTTGCTGTCCAGGCCAGTTTGTTATTTGTGGCAGAAGAGATCGCTAAATCAGCCCGGCCATTTTACGGAGGGGGATATTCAATCAAAAAACTGCATGATTAAGTTTGTGCGAAGTTTGCCCGAGAAAAAAGCAAACTCTTTTTAAATGTGAGTCTGAGCAGAAACACCGCATTGGCCAGAGAGAGTAAACCCAGTTGTCCATCAATCTAAAAAGCGAAGCTGTTGAAAAAGGGAAAAGATTTCATTGCATACCTTGGCTGTGGATGAGAAGCACCGACATTTCTGACATTGCCGCAGTTTCAATTTTCATCCGCGGAGGACTCCACTCTAAGCGGTGACAGAGGGAGTTTTTGGCTTTTACTCCTATGCATGGCACAATAGCGGGCATGATTTGTATGAAGGTGTCAAGATGTGGTAAATGAGATGAGCTGCGCTTGAAGAACCGTGGGGTTTAACAACCGAGCGAGAGCACCTGCCATGTGGGACACCAGGAGCGACTGCTGCGGAAGATACCGGCGAAAAGATGCAAGAGGAAAACGCGACAGGTGAGCTGACAGCTTATCATTGTATCGAATACACAGGAAGCGTTGTGCGGTAAAGCCTTGAAAATGGAGCAATGTAACTGAGCATCAATCACGCCAGGCCAGTTAACTTTATCAGAGCCACAGGTTTGAATAACCGCGCAGTTCAAGGCATTTCTGACCGGAATTAGAAACGGAGCAATGGCTGATTCTGCCTTATCACAACAGGAGGTGCGATGGCTAAAGCCAGGGAAATGGTGCTTCAAAGGATTTTCGAGCTTCGTGAGGAGATTTGTCTGTTCTTGGACAGCAAAAGGGAAAAGACACAACACACTCCGAGACGAACGAATGTTTCTGTGTAAATGGCTTTGTTCTGTGTGACTTACGAGTCATCTGAATGCAATGAACTTGCAGCTGGCAGGTCGGGATCATGTCATCTCTGATATGTACAGTACATGAAGCATTTAAAACCAAACTGACTCTGTGGAGACGCAGATGCGGAAAGAAATTTGAGCCACTTTCCCAGCGTGCCAGACATGAAAGAGAAGCTCTCTACCAGTCTCCCGAGCGCACAGTGGCTGATAAAATAGTATGCTTGCCGCTGACTTTCGACGCCGATTTGCTGACTTTGAAGCACAAAAAAGCAGGTTGGAACTGCTCGGTAACCCATTTGCTGGTTGACGTGGAAAGCTCACCACCAACCTCCAAATGGAGTTGATGTGACCTCAATGCAATGATGCACTGAGGGCAAATATGCGGCAGTGGGTGCTGCGGGAGTTCGCCCGTTCCTCCCCGACACAATGCCCCAGCTGCGCATCCAGGCTGCTCAAACGTTGTCTATGTTTGCCAGCACATACCTGTGTAACAACTGTTTTCTTTGATGAACCTGAACAAAACATCACACAGAAGTCGACTACTGCTGAACACCTCCTCAATTCTGAGGATTTCCTCACTCAGAGCCTTACCCCGAACATTGATAACTTGTGAAAAGATGGGACACCACCAAGTATCACCCTAACCTCAAACAAGTGAACATTTACTGTGCAATCACAATATTAGATTTTTACTCAGTTCAAGTTTAAAAGTTAAAGTTTAATTATTTTTTTCACTGCATGTTACTATCTCCTTAAACAAAGTGTTGTTTTTGATTAATAGATTTTTGCACTTTATTTTATTGTATTTCAATCCAATTATATTTTAAAATATTTCAGTTGAGTGGATGATAGAAAATTGCTATTATTGTTTTTTTCTTTGAAGTAAATTAGCCCACTTTTGCTAAAATAGAAATATAGGCTACTGATGGTGCCTTGAATACGGTTTCTTTCATTTAATGTTCATGTTATGGGGATTTTTATATAAAGGAAATTTTGTCTTTTGTGTCTGTTGAAAATTAAAGATTACTGACAGAGCCATAAGAAAATATTGCTTTATTTATCTGATCATATTGGAATATTTTGTTAGGTTTTCAGTAGGTTCAATTAGGTTCACTAGACTATATGCGGTATTTAAAATTTTTTCAATGAACATGTCGAACAGTCGCGCCTCGCTTGTAGCTAAATTTTTATTTGGCCTGCGCGTCCATTTGAACTTTGACACCCTGCCTCTACCTCTACAGGAATGACGGAGTCCATCCAAATCAAGGCTGCGTTGAAACAATGACCCAAGACCAGCTCCGTTAATCTCTACCATTGTGACAATGAGTCGTCATAATGCTGCATCAAATGTACGGGTTCCTAGTGGCGTTGGCAGACACAATGGAAGTAACTTAAATGATGTCCCCCTAATTGCCCTGAATACCTCTGTTGATCCTACAGCTATTATATGCAGTAATCATGAGCCTTTGAACCAGAGTTATACTGTTAGCACTGAGGCGGTGTGCCATAGTAGGAAGACCACCGTGTGCAGCTCACCCTGCTCTATCGGCTCCAACATATAAATAACATGAGCGCATCTACTTCTGATAAGCTTCCCAGTAAAGCATAAAAAACAATCAAGCAATCCAGAAAAGTGCTAAAAATAGCCGATATTAACATATGCAGCCTAAGAAACAAGGTCCATGAGGTCAATAACTTGCTTGTAACAGATGACATTCATATTCTGACTATCTCTGATATTCACTTAGACAATACCTTTGATGATACAGTGGTAGCAATACATGGTTATAACATCGAACCGAAAGAAAGACAGAAATGCCAACAGGGGTGGTGTTGGGGTCTATATTCAGAGCCACATTCCTGTYAAGTGGATCTATTGTTAAATACTGTTGAAGTAATATGGCTACAGGTTCACCTGCCTCACCTGAAGCCCATTCTTGTGGAAAGTTGCTATAGACCACCAAGTGCTAACAGTCAGTCTGGATAATATTTGTGAAATGATAATGTATGTGATATCAACAGAGAAGTATATTTTCTGAGTGACCTTAATATTGATGGGCTTTCATCAACTGTAACCATTGTCTGCAACCTGGTTCAGGTTATCAGTCAATCTACCAGGGTATTTACAAACAGCACAGGAATTAAATTATCAACATGTATTGCTAGCATCTTTACTAATGTTGCATAATTCTGATTTAAAGCAGTATCCAAATCCATCGGATGTAGTGATCACAACATTTGACTCATTTCAGGAAACATAGTCATATGTCGCGCGTCATTACTTCACAGGAGAAGCATTTGAACGTAAACTTTTTTACGTTTATTGAACCCCTTTCCTTCCAATGTGTCCCTTTCCTTCCAGATACCTACCCAGATTCATTCAGGGTAGTAACGTTATGAGATTGGATTATGGTTCATTGTTTAGCTWGTTAGCTACATGTCTAAACAAAAGACTCTACTATGCATGTAACCGTTTCACTACACCTTCTGTATCCTGTGAATGTGACAAATCAACTTGGATTTGATTTTATATAGAATGTGTTTACCAGAGATGATAATTTAAAGAACATGACCTGCGCCAAAGTCAAATTAGGATATAACGTTAGGCCAACGAGACAGTGTCCACGTTCTAAAATTATCCGGTAGAATGCCCTTCTTATATTTCATCACACTCACAACCTTAAGCTATTTTCTGTAAATGGCTCACCATTAACTTGTAGATAATGATCTAGTTGTGAGGTTATTTTCCATAATAATGAAGACAAATTATCTAAAGTGAAGACATTGTCAGCTATATGATATGGTCATTATTTGAACTGGCTAGCCAGCTAACTTAACATTAGCTAGCTAGCTAACAAGCTAGAAACTAACAAAAACATTGTTTATAAAGTCGCTTTTAGTTGCCTGGTTTGCTAGATCGACATATATTAAATTCATTTATAAACGGTGGATTTATTGGTGTGAAAATACACTAGTTATGCTATTCTTGACCACCAGGCTGCTGATGTCATTCAGCCTGTAGTTTTTGTGTTTATACTTTTTCATAACGACAAGTTTGATGTCGGACGACAATAGAATGTCACTGCTACAACTGTTGATAGATGTAGTATAAACCAGCTTTTAGTAATGAAATCTTTGGTTGTTTGGTACATGGCCTTTATGTGYATCATTAAAGAGATGGGTGGCGCTAAGGCTTAAGAGGGTGTGAACMATGCTGAATGGGWGTAGACAAAGAAGAGCTCTTTAGCACGTTCGCCAAGATATTCAAGTGACATTTTCTCAAAAGTGAGTTTACAAGTTTATCAACTTTCAAAGCAGAATTAATTTCCCATTATCTGCCAAGGCAGCAGCTACTCGGCCTGGTGTCCAACAAAATTAATGCAGTTTATACAATTTTAAAAACATTACAATACATTCACAGATTTCACAACACATTCTGTGCCCTCAGGCCCCCACTACTACTACCACACATCTACAGTACTAAATCAATGTGTATGTGTGTGTATATTGCATATGTTATCGTGTGTATGTGTGTCTGTGCCCATGTTTGTGTTGCTTCACTGTCCCCGCTGTCCCATAAGGTGTTTTTTATCTGTTTTTGTAAATCAAATTTTACCTCTTGCATCAGTTACTTGATGTGGAATAGAGTTCCATGTAGTCATGGCTCTATGTAGTACTGTGCGKCTCCCATAGRCTGTTCTGGACTTGGGGACTGTGAAGAGACCTCTTGTGGCATTTCWTGTGGGGTATGCATGGGTGTCCGAGCTGTGTGCCAGTAGCTCAAACAGACAGCTCGGTGCATTCAATATGTCAATACCTCTCATAAATACAAGTAGTGATGAAGTCAATCTCTCCTCCATTTTGATCCAGGAGCGATTGACATGCATATTATTAATATTAGCTCTCGGTGTACTTCTAAGGGCCAGCCGTGCTGCCCTGTTCTGAGCCAATTGCAGTTTACAGTCCAGGGTTACTCCAAGCAAATTAGTAATCTCAATTTGCTCAATTTCCACATTATTCATTATGAGATGTAGTTGAGGTTTAGGGTTTAGTGAATGATTTGTCCCAAATACAATACTTTTTGAAATATTTAGGGCTAACTTATTTCTTGCCACCCACTCTGAAAATAACTGCAACTCTTTGTTAAGTGTTGCAGTTATTTCAGTCACTATAGTAGTGTCAGATAATCTCCCCAAGGAGAAGTGGGTGTGGAGTCAAGCGCAGGAGAGAGCAAAATTCACAAGGGCGTTTTATTAAGTCCAAAGAACAGGAAACAGGACTARAACAGTAGCCTCAAAACAACCAGACACCGTCCAGGAAAAAAACACCTGTTCAACAGAACACAAGAAAACTCAACCCAAACTAAATGACAGCAAACGTAACAATCCCGCACAAAAACCCAGAGGGTATGGCGAGATAAAATACCCCCTTAATTACCCTAAACGAACACAGGTGAAACACYAGACAGACATAACCAAATGAAAAGGAAAAAGGATCGGTGGCAGCTAGTAGACCGGCGACGACGACCGCCGAGCGCCGCCCGAACAGGGAGAGGAGCCACCTTCGGTGGAAGTCGTGACATTCCCCCCCCGAAGCGCGGCTCCCGCAGCGCGCCGACACCGGCCTCGAGGACGACCGGGGCACAGGGCGATCCGCGAGGCGGTGGAAATCACTCAGCAGTGATGGATCCAAGATGTCCTCCACCGGTACCCAGAACCTCTCCTTCGGACCGTACCCTCCCAACCCACGAGGTACTGCAGGCCCCTCACCCGACGTCTAGAGTCCAGGATGGAACGTACAGTGTACGCCGGACCCCCTCGATGTCCAGGGGGGCGAGGGACCTCCCGCACCTCAAGTCCTGCAGTGGACCAGCTACCACCGGCCTGAGGAGAGACACATGAAACGAGGGTTAATACGATAGTAGGGGGGAGCTGTGACCTAAAACACACCTCGTTTATTCTCCTCAGGACTTCAAATGGCCCACAAACAGCGGGCCCAGCTTCCGGCAGGGCAGGCGGAAGGGCAGGTTTTGGGTCGAGAGCCAGACCCTGTCCCTGGTGCGAACAGGGGGCCTCACTACGGTGGCGGTCAGTGCCCACCGGCCGTTTCAAGGGTTCCTGGATGTCCTCCAGGTCTCCTTTAAGCGCTGCACCAATCCTCCACCGCAGGAGCCTCGGTCTGGCTCTGTTGCCACGGTACCAGGGACCGGCTGATAGCCCAACACGCACTGAAACGGTGACAGGTCCGTGGAGGAGTGGCAAAGTGAATTTTTGAGCAATCTCGGCCCATGGGACGAAACCTCGCCCACTCTCCAGGCCGGTCCTGGCAATACGACCGCAGAAACCTGCCCACATCCTGGTTCACTCTCTCCACCTGCCCATTACTCTCTGGGTGAAAACCAGAGGTCAGGCTGATCGAGACCCCCAGACGCTCATGAACGCCTTCCAAACCCGGGAAGTGAACCGGGACCCCGATCAGAAAACTATGTTCCTCAGGCACCCCGTAGTGCCGGAAGACATGTGTAAACAGGGCCTCCGCAGTCTGTAGGGCCGTAGGGAGACCGGGCAAAGGGAGGAGACGGCAGGACTTAGAGAACCAATCCACAACGACCAGGATCGTAGTGTTCCCCTGTGACGGAGGAAGATTGGTAAGAAAGTCCACAGACAGGTGTGACCAAGGCCGCTGTGGAACGGGGAGGGGCTGTAACTTCCCTCTAGGCAGGTGTCTAGGAGCCTTACACTGGGCGCACACCGAACAGGAGGAAACATAAACTCTCARGTCCTTCACCAAGMTGGGCCACCAGTACTTCCCCCTAAGAGCCCGCACCATCCTATCGACACCCGGATGACCAGAGGAGGGTAGCGTGTGGGCCCACCTGATCAATCTATCACGAACACCAAGCGGGACGTACCTCCGACCAGCTGAACACTGTGGTGGAGGAGGTTCTAACCGGGACYCCCGCTCGATGTCCGCGTCCACCTCCCATACCACCGGTGCCACCAGACAAGAGGCCGGAAGTATGGGGGTGGGATCGATGGACCGCTCCTCGTCATCATAGAGACGGGACAGTGCATCGGCCTTAACGTTACGGGAACCTGGTCTATAAGAGATGGTGAAACGAAATCTGGTGAAAAACATTGCCCACCTTGCCTGACGAGGATTCAGTCTCCTCGCCGCCCGGATGTACTCCAGATTACGGTGGTCAGTCCAGATGAGGAAAGAGTGTTTCGCACCCTCGAGCCAATGTCTCCACACCTTCAGAGCTTTTACCACAGCCAGCAACTCCCGGTCCCCCACATCATAGTTTTGCTCCGCCGGACTGAGCTTCCTCGAAAAGAAAGCGCAGGGGCAAAGCTTCAGGGGCGTGCCCGAGCYCTGTGATAGCACGGCTCAAACACCAGCCTCGGACGCGTCCACCTCCACTATGAATGCCAAAGAGGGGTCCGGATGCGCCAATAGGGGAGCATCGGTAAACAACGCCTTCAGACGACCAAAAGCTCTGTCCACCTCCGCTGACCACCGCAAATGCACCGGRCCCCCCTTCAGCAGTGAGGTAATGGGAGCAGCCACCTGCCAAAGACCCCGGATAAAGCTCCGGTAGTAATTGGCAAACCCTAAAAACTGCTGCACCTCCTTTACCGTGGTCGGAGTCAGCCAATTACGCACCGCCGCAATGCGGTCACACTCCATCACCACCCCAGATGTGGAAATGTAATACCCCAGGAAAGAGACGGCTTGTTTGGAGAACACACATTTCTCGGCCTTGACGTACAGGTCATGCTCCAACAGTCGCCCAAGTACCTTGCGCACCYGAGACACATGCGCGGCGCGTGTGGCGGAATAGATCAGTATGTCATCGATGTAAATCACCACACCCTGCCCGTGCAGGTCCCTGAGAATCTTGTCTACAAAGGATTGGAAAACGGCTGGAGCATTTMTCAARCCATACGGCATGACGAGGTACTCATAATGGCCAGATGTGYTACTAAACGCGGTCTTCCACTCATCTCCCTCCKGGATTTGRACCAAGTTATACGCGCTCCTGAGATCCAGTTTTGTGAAGAAGCGTGCTCCGTGGAATGACTCCACCGCCGTGGCGATGAGAGCTAGCGSGTAACTGCACCCCACTGTGATGGAATTTAGACCTCTATAGTCAATGCACAGACGCAGACCTCCCTCCTTCTTCTTCACAAAAAAGAAACTCAAGGAGGCAGGTGACGTGGAGGGCCGAATGTACCCCTGTCCCAGAGATTCGGTGACATATGTCTCCATAGCCACCGTCTCCTCCTGTGATAGGGGATACACGTGACTCCTGGGAAGTGCGGCGTTCACCTGGAGGTTTATCGCACAATCCCCTTGTCGATGAGGTGGTAATTGGGTCGCCCTCTTTTTACAGAAGGCGATTGCCAAATCGGCATATTCGGGGGGAATGCAGCACCAGGCCTACTGTACATGTGTCAATACTATCAGAGACCTATCAAACCACAGATTGTCAATAGGTGTAACGTGTAATGTTTTTGTTATTCTGTATATGAACCCTTCATCTATAATAAAACGTAAAAGTACTGTACGTTGATATCRCATACATATTTTATAAAGGAGTAAGCTATTATCCAGTAGCCTAAACAGATTTACTAAGGTGTTATGTGCTGGACTGCTGGTGATAAAATGGGCTCAATGAAAGTCAGTTTTGTTTTCCCCTCATACATTGTTGTTTGGTTGTTTGTTTTCAGTGTGTGCTGGGGATCTGGGATAGGTTTGGCTCCAGAACCACAGTCGAGGCTTGGCGAGCTGCCAAACCTGCAATGAACGCTGATACTCAAACCCYCACAACGTAACCACATCTTGATGGACAAAAAAAACAACTGTTAACTCGGAACTGCAAAATCGGACTTTAGTGAGTTCAAGACAACTGGGAACTATGGAAAAAATTTGCTACGACTGGGAAAGTACGTTTGTGTACGTACAGACCCTGGGAGATGCGAAGCAAGTACAGGGAGTGAATATTTAATGAATAACAGACATGAAACCAAACACGGACAGCTTCTGGACAAGGGAAACATAACACTGACACAGGGATCAAACTGAGGAAGAGACAAATATACTGTAGAGGAGCCAATCAATAAAGTAATGGAGTCCAGGTGAGTCCAATGAAGCGCTGAGGCGCGTAATGATGTTGACAGGTGTGCGTAATGATGGGCAGCCTGGCGCCTTCGAGCGTAAGAGAGGGGGAGCYGGAGCAGATGTGACAGTTTGGAACTTTCATCCAACTCGGAATTGTAAATTCGGAACTCGGGGCTCTTTCTAGATCTACGACCTGAAGATCACTGATGTCATCATGATTCAACTGTTTTTTTTTCAGAGTTCCCAGTTGTCTTAAAAGCACCATAAATCCAGAGAATGCCAGACTTTGATGGCAAAGTTTGCTTAAGTAGGGCCGCCACGCCACCTTCCTGTTCAAGTGAGCACAGCACAACAAGGTGAGTCCAAAAATGTATTGTATGCTGCTGCATAAATTATGTCATTTGCCAAGGGGATATGTATACTGTAGCTAAGAAAGTAATAATAAATGTATGCTGTGTGGCCCGTTCGCCTCACTCTAATAATTTGGTCTATTTTCACCTCTTAATTTCGCCTACTGTTCTGACTTGATGGTYCACATGTAGCCTACAACTTGTTTTTGAGAAATGTAATCATTGAATATTGTATCCTACCGTTCTGACTTMGTGTACAGGGAGAACACTGTAAGAACGGCCCATGTTCTGAATTCTGTCGCTGTACATTTCAAAAGTGCTGAACAAATAGTTATATTGACTACGTCRGTCCTAGATTGCTCATTGTCTTAAATGAAATTACAAATTGCCTCTTATCCGTTTGTCGTCCCCTTATGCCAWCGTTTCTACATCTCAATTGTCAGTAGAAACCACATTTGTTTAAGCAAGTCAGTCATATCAGCAATGTTTTTTTAAAAGGCAGTAAATGAGGRTGAATGAACTGTTTCGCTGCCAACAAGGCTCCGCTGATAGCCAGGTGTCGCAGTGGTAAGGTGTTGAGCCTGCTGTTGGGACAGCTTTATGTAGGCCCTAACAGTTTGTGGGCAGCGTTTGTCACCATTATAGTGCAAMTCATGCATTGTTTAGTGTTGTGTAGTGGCTTTGCTGGCATGCATCCCACATGTTGTTTTTTTTGCCCGACCAAGACTCTGCCTATAGGATCCAATATGATACTTTTTTATTTCCAATACTTGCAGAAAACATAGGCATAAACAATAAATATGGTACAGTACAATAGGGAAAATAGAATAAAGATGCTCTTCCCCTCTGATCTGAAAACAACGCGCTCTGGTGTAGCGGGTAGAAAGTCACAGTGACATGATGCTGCTACCAAATTAGGTGATTATGCAACGCTTGCTATTGCACACTGGCCTTGGCCATGTTGTAGGGAGGGGAGGAGCGGGGTCCTAAAAGAGTTCGCTGCCACTCACGTTTCATCACTTGAGCGCTCGACTACCCCGGATCGGTCCTAGGACGCATTTTAGGCGCGTGGATGCATACTTGCTATCACTGACTACCTTTTTTACTTTTTATCGCGTTTGCCGTGGTTTCCGGACGAACAGGAGGCAAAGAGGTGAAATAAGTGTGGGTTTCGCGATGGGAGCACAGACCTCAGCGCATCGGGACGGGAAGAGCCAAGAGGATGCTTCAGCCGAGAATCTGAGATCAGCGGTGCACGCGATTTCGGAGGGAGATAGCGTCGTCGAATCCAAGGTAAAACAATGGTACCCAGTAATGGCCACTTTACAGCTGACAATGTCAATATCTACTACCCTCAGGCTTAGCCTACACCCCAGGTTTATAAACATATTTCAGTTTATTTTGATAGATAAACAAAGTATAAAATATTGGGCATCAATGTTGAATATTTTTGAGAAATCATAAACTCACGATGCTGCGATGCAGTGCCACTTTTCTTTTGCTGAGTAATGCTATGAGGTGCCTGTGGTCGCTGCACTTAGCCTGTCTGTAGTAGGCTGTAGTAGCGGACTAAACTCTACTCCCGCAGTAATAAAAACGTCAACTGTGGTCTGCCATGGTCACGATTTACGGCTCAATACCATGGGCTCACGGCATCAACAGTCCCTGTGTGCGTTTCAATAGCCTATAGCAGCCTAACCTACTAATATTACAACATTTATAGATGTTTAAGATACATGGATCTGCTGCTGATGATGATGGAGAATGATAAGAAGAAGAATAAAAAAGAGATTTA
Source organism: Salvelinus sp. IW2-2015 (assembly GCF_002910315.2). Taxonomy (NCBI): domain Eukaryota; kingdom Metazoa; phylum Chordata; class Actinopteri; order Salmoniformes; family Salmonidae; genus Salvelinus; species Salvelinus sp. IW2-2015. Next base: position 29,387,207 of record NC_036868.1, on the reverse strand, counting down.
TTAAACATTTATAATCATATTCATAACACACATGCAGTCATAATACAGGCTGCAATATTTTGTAGCTTGTAATGAATGGCACTCCCCAAGTTGATTGACAGCTGCTTGTCTTGGTCTTCAGATTTAGCCTCCACATCTAGATATTTTCCTGCACTTTTTGAAACATATTCAAAGATACCCGAGATAAAATGATGAAAATCATAAAGGTATTGGCCAGTAATAACCTTTTAGCMTTTTGTGTCACATGATAATGCTATGTTTTGATTCCAATGTGCTTGTCCCAGCTCATACATAGCTGACTAATTTAACAATTTGCTGGTCCCATGTTAGTATGTAGGGTGCATAACTGCCACATCTATGTTATATTGCGAACAATGAACTATGGATCATGTTGACAACAAGGTCCATATGACTGACACTGATTCTGCTGTGGTGGACAGTGCAGTGCAGTGGCCCAGACTCAGCAGCGCTGGGAAGGCATGTCTCAATTTGCACCATGTGAAAACAAAAATAACAAGAGCACAGGAAGTGTCCAAGGGGGTGCCTGGCTGGTTCTGACTTAAGATCCAGACGCACCGACGCGCACACACACACACACACCTTAATTTAATTAGGCATAACAATCATTCTTTTATTTTGGCTGGTGTTCTAGAAGCCAGGCGTGGCACAGTGGGTGTCCAACATGATACTCTGCAGCTGGGAGCTGTGGATAGGCATCAGTGATGTTTTTGTTCTACTGTAAGATAAGAGGAGATAGGCCCACTGACTCCAGATGGGCTATGGATATATTGCTTCTGTGTGAACGCTTCTGTGGGTTATGAATAATTCAGCTTTAAGAGGACTTCAGTTAATGGCTTGGTACATTTGGCCACCTGCTGTTTTTGAAGCACCCTTAAACATAATGCATTTCTTTACCTTTCAGTAGCCAGGTGAGAAGTCAAGTTGATCTTTATTTTGCGGTATTTTAAAGGTCAACAGCCACATCAAAGAGTATTGAAATATTACCCTTCTGCGCTGAACAGCAAATTAATAGTAAATATTAAAGACTTTCAAAGTTCCATTTTCCTTATATTTTGATGAAGCTGTATTGCACAAACTAAGCATTCCCGCAACTTGTTTTTCTGTGTGCTGTGTTTGCTCCTGATGTCGTGGTGTGTAATAGTGAGGGTGTTGTGATTTGTGATTTTAGCAAGAATAGAGAAATAGGCATGTATGTATTGCAGATGACAATATGTACCCCGCTGTAGCAGCTTTGTAGGACTATTCCAGCAACTTCCTGCTTTGCTACTTCAAACATTTTTGCTTTCTCACCAATCTCAAATTTGAGTAACTTCTTGCATTTTTACCCAACTAAGTTGGAGGATTGGATACAGGAGCCAGCTTTATGCAATGACAATGAAGGTCATGATTTTGATGGTTTCCCATCTGATTGGTTTAATGTCCACCTATCGAATTAGAGAGCATTCTKAACTTGATAAGACCAGGAAGAGATCAACTGCTCACTGAAGTAGCTATGAGTTGCATACACACCTATTCAGTTTCAGCCTGAAGTAAATCAAACGTTTACAGTTTTTCAGCCCTTTAGTGACTAAACTAACATTGCATGCATGTTTACGGCAGAGTCTTTGTCATTTGGCCTAGGAACTTCTCTGTTAGGGCCATCATGTGTTAAGAGTTTTGGTCGGGATGCAAATCCAACCAGCTTTAGACGTTTGKTGTTGTCTTTAAGCCTACCTTATGGTGTGAGGTTTCGCTTACCTCATATGTCATATAATCCAGCCCATCTGACTGAGTAGACCCTCATGAKCTGTTATAACATAGTTATACCATCTTTATGATATTGAAATGTAGGATTGTCACCCAGTGGCAATGAGAAGCCAGACCATCTCAGGGATGGTGGGGATACAGCTCTAACAGATCCACAGATGATGCAATCTCTATTGCACTCCACACTGTCCTTTCCCACCTGGACAAAAGGAACACCTACGTGAGAATGCTATTCATTGACTACAGCTCAGCGTTCAACACCATAGTGCCCTCAAAGCTCATCACAAAGCTAAGGATCCTGGGACTAAACACATCCCTCTGCCACTGGATCCTGGACTTCCTGATGGGCCGCCCCCAGGTGGTAAGGGTAGGTAACAACACATCTGCCACGCTGATCCGCAAGCATGGAGTCCCTCAGGGGTGCGTGCTCAGTCCCCTCCTGTACTCCCTGTTCACCCATGACTGCATGGCCAGGCACGACTCCACACCACCGTTAAGTTTGCAGGCGACAGAACAGTGATAGGCCTGATCACTGACAACGACGAGGCAGCCTATAGGGAGGAGGTCAGAGACCTGGCCGGGTGGTGCCAGAATAACAATCTATCCCTCAATGTAATCAAGACAGAGCAGATGATTGTGGACTACAGGAAAAGGAGGACCGAGCATGCCCCCATTCTCATCAACGGGGCTGTAGTGGAGCAGGTTGAGAGCTTCAAGTTCCTTGGTGTCCACATCACCAACAAACTAGAATGGTCCAAACACACCGAGACAGTCGTGAAGAGGGCAAGACAAAACCTATTCCCCCTCAGGAGACTGAAAATATTTGGCATGGGTCCTCAGATCCTCATAAGGTTCTACAGCTGCAACATCGAGAGCATCCTGACTGGTTGCATCGCTGCCTGGTACGGCATCTGCTCGGCTTCCGACCSCAAGACAAATTGCAGACTGTCGGTCACACTTGATACGGCCACACAACTTTTACTATAGCCTGTAGGTGAGCATGTCATAACATCTCTTTTTTTGTAGCGTGTTCAAGCAGAGCAGTTGTTTCCTTCATCGACTCAGAAATTAGTGACTAACACGCGCTCCCCTTCTACGGGCATGTGGAGAGGGGTTCTTGAAATGTAACATCCATCACAATGTAGCAGCTGGAATACAGCGGCCCATTCTAGCCGTTTCAAAAGGAGGCGTGACAACATCGTGATTTTTGATATATGGTTACACGAGAATAGGCGGGATCCTAAAAACTAGTAATGGGGGGGGTCGATATTTACTTATCAGAATATTATTTTTGGACGATAGGAAATCGATATTTGACTCCTAGTATCGATTTGTAAAAAGCCGACTAGCTAATGTAGCTAGTGATAACTACCGCTAGTCGGCACTACTTGCACCAAAACTCGGTTATTTTTCATCCTATAGCTTGTTCACCATCTTCTTTTTAAATAATGAGCCAACCTGTTTTCAGCACTTTTATTTCCCTGACTGATAAAAACATATTTTCTCATGCTCTCTCATCTCTCTGTCYCAGACATATAGTGAGCAATATGTTTGGAACATCAAATTGCAATAAAATCTCCGTACCGTATCACAATACATATAGAATCGTGAGAATCGCAATACATATCGTATCGGCACCTAAGTATTGTGACAATATTTTATCGTGAGGTCGCTGGCAATTCCCAGCCCTACTAAATACATTGTTTTGCTCCTGGCACACAATACCTGTGTCAATCAAGAAATGTATGGAGCATGAACATTCCTTACACAGCACCATCCATCCATAAGCACATACATGCATTGATACAAACACTGTTTGCACATGCCTGTGTCATGCTACATGCAGTTCACAATAAAGGGCCATTCACTTGCTCTCAGCAGAACACAGTAGCGGGTGATTATAAACATTGACATGGGTAATGTTATGTCATGTAATGAGTAGATTGCTTAAAGGCCCATACGTTCTTTTATAATGAGCTTTGGCTGGTCTAGCTCGGTTATGACTCTTATTATCCTGTTTAGGACTGAAGGACGAGGCAGGCATAGAGGGATGGGAGTGGGTGAGGAGGGGGGAGGAGGAGAAGAGAGCGTAAAGCCAAATTGAGGAGCCATTGAGGATAGGCTGAGGGAGACAGGCTTGAGTGTGCACCAGCCCAAAACAGCCAGGAAGGAGAGTGTTTTGGGTGGGTGGGGGGATGGAGGTATGAGAGAGGGGGAGGAGAGAGGTATAGAGAGACCGAGATTTGGAGTGAAATGGGGACCTGCCAGGGTGACATAAAGACAGATGAATCGGGTGATTGTTCCTGGTCCCCTTGGTTAAAAGGATCCTGATGACAGCAGGGGTAGAGAGTGAAATGGACTCAGGTAAAGAAAAAGTCTAATGGGGAGATCTAGGCAGCCAGGCCACCCGTGATACAAGTCAGTATTCGACGTCCATCCATGTCTGAACACGTTGGAAGATGATGCGGAAACTGGCCACTAGGGGCAACAGTGAGCGGTGTTACCTTCAGYTAGATTCCATTGTTTGATTGTAGGGGGTTGGCAGATGGGCATAAGCATCTGCCTCTGATTCCAAAAGTTGCTGGTTCGAATCCAGCAATATGAATTTTTTTGAATGTTCTGTTTTAAGCATATCTCAAACCTTAACCCTTACCTTGACCATTTGGAGTTAAAGCCTAAACTTTTTATATTATATTTTATTTAACCTTTATTTAACAAGGCAAGTCAGTTAAGAACAAATTCTTATTTACAATGACGGCCTACCCCGGCCAAACCCGGACGATGCTGGGCCAATTGTGACTATGGGACACCCAATCACGGCCGGTTGTGATTCAGCCTAGAATCGTACCAGGGTCTGTAGTGATGCCTCTAGCACTGAGATGCAGTGCCTAGACCGCTGCATCAGTCGGGAGCCTTAACTTAAAATACTTCAAAATGTGATGTTTGCCTCAACTTCGAAATTTGACATTTGAGAAACATAGATGAACGTCTAATTCTGACATGAGACTGTGAGAGCTAGTTGGATCGAGGACCTCCTCTCTCATCTGCAGCTATGGGTTAATGGGAGAGTTTGGACTGAGTAGGAGTCTGTAGCTAGGTCCCAATACTCTCACAAGGCCTCCCTCCGTTCCCCAACTTCTTCTCTTCATGACAACTGAGGGGTGGAAGGACTGGATAGGATTCAACAATATAGCATTACCTATCCAGTCCTGTCAGATCTTTGATCACAAAGGAAAGGCAATGATGAGAGTTTGCTATTGAAGACTACTGGGACGTGCATGCCTTAGATTCAACCTTTCATTGACTAGGTTCATGTTATAGGAGCCTCACCTGATTACATAATTCAGTTAAACCATAATGGAAGTAGCTTCTGGAGATCAATCACATTTATTTATAAAGCCCTTTTTACATCAGCCGATGTCACAAAGTGCTGCACAGAAACCCAGCCTAAAACCCCAAACAGCAAGCAATGCAGATGTAGAAGCACGGTGGCTAGGAACAACTCCCTAGAAAGGCAGGAACCTAGGAAGAAACCCATAGAGAACCCAGGCTCTGAGGAGTGGCCAGTCCTCTTCTGGCTGTGCCGGGTGGAGATTATAACAGTATATGGCCAAGATGTTCAAATGTTCATAGATGACCAGCAGGGTCAAATAATAATTATCATAGTGGTTGTAGAGGGTGCAACAGGTCAGCACCTCAGGACTAAATGCCAGTTGGCTTTTCATAGCTGATCATTCAGAGTTGGAGACTACAGGTTCGGTAGAGAGAGAGAGTCGAAAACAGCAGGTCCGGGACAAGGTAGCATGTCTGGTGAACGAGTCAGTTTTCTATAGCCGCAGGCAGAAAATTTGAAACTGGAGCAGCAGCACGACCAGGTGGACTGGGGACAGCAAGGAGTCATCAGGCCAGGTAGTTCTGAAGCATGGTCCTAGGTCTCAGGTCCTCCGAGAGAAGAGAGAAAGAGAGCGAGAGAGAGAGAGAATTAGATGGGAGGATACTTAAATTCACACAGGACACCGGATAAGACGGGAGAAATACTCCAGATATACAGTGCCTTGCAAAAGTATTCATCCCCCTTGGCGTTTTTTCCTATTTTGTTGCATTACAATCTGTAATTTAAATAGATTTTTGGGGGGATTTCATGTAATGGACATACACAAAATAGTCCAAATTGGTGAAGGGAAATAAAAAATAAATAAAAAAATTATGGAAAAGGGGTACATGCATATGTATTTGCTATGAAGCCCCTAAATAAGATCTTGTGCAACCAATTACCTTCAGAAGTCACAAAATGAGTTAAAGTCCACCTGTGTGCAATCTGTCACATGATCTCAGTATATTGTGGCAGACCAGGGGGTTGGGTCAAAACGTTTACACAGATCAGACACGGACAGAGTAGATTTAGCTCAGTTTCAAAAGGTGTTTATTAAAATAATAGTCCAAAAGAAAGGAATAAGTCTCCCCCAAGAGACCCTCTCCGGGTTACCGTCTTCTGGGCTCCGGGTCTTGCTGTATCCTGTGGGGATCAAAAACTGAACTCCCTCCTGTTACCGTCCCCAACTATACGTGAGTCCTTTTCAAGGTTCACCTTCCAGCAGGACAATGACCCTAAGCATAATGCTAAAGCAACACTTGAGTGGTTTAAGGGGAAACATTTAAATGTCTTGGAATGGCCTAGTCAAAGCCCAGACCTCAATTCATTTGAGAATCTGTGGTATGACTTAAAGATTGCTGTACACCAGCGGAACCCATCCAACTTGAAGGAGCTGGAGCAGTTTTGCCTTGAAGAATGGAAAAATATCCCAGTGGATAGATGTACCAAGCTTATAGAGACATACCCCAAGAGACTTGCAGCTGTAATTGCTGCAAAAGGTGGCTCTACAAAGTATTGACTCTGGGGGGGTGAATAGTTATGCACGCTCAAGTTTTCATTTTTTTTGTCTTATTTATTGTTTGTTTCACAATAAAAAATATTTTTCATCTTCAAAGTGGTAGGCATGTTGTGTAAATCAAATTATACAAATCCCCCCAAAAATCTATTTTAATTCCAGGTTGTAAGGCAACAAAATAGGAAAAATGCCAAGGGGGTGAATACTTTTGCAAGCCACTGTAACAGACTGACACTAGCCCCCCGACACATAAATTATTGCAGCATAATTACTGTAGGCTGAGATAGGAGGGGTCGAGAGACACTGTGGCCCCGTCCGTCGATACCCCTGGACAGGACCAACAAGGCAGGATATAACCCCACCCACTTTGCCAGAGCACTGCCCCCACACCACTAGAGGGATATCTGAAGGTAGCCTAATTCGTTAAGAGTGAACGGAGATGTATGCACGAGACAGAATGCACGTGCAACACGTATACAGTCCATTTGCGATGGTACCTTTCTCATGTGCATATCATTGCACAAGATTGCGTTGTCTATGTATTTGATCCCGTTTTTCTACAGGAAAACTGAGCATCCCATAATTTTTGTGTCACCTCCCAAAGTGATAAGTTGTTCCCTCCTCACATAAACAGGTCCCTGCAAAGATCTCCGTGTTAGCTCTTTATCTTCATTAAATCCTCTCTAACTCATGGTCAGCCCAATATAAGCCAAACCATGCATAGAATGCATAGATAGTTGTAAGATGATTAGAAGTGCGGAGATCAATCACTATGGACACTAGAATGGGGAGGAATGATTGGAATTGCTCCCTTGCGTGACAACATAAAGGAGAATTAGGGAAGGGGATTGGCCTAATTGTTTATGAAAGGCAAAAGSAGTTTGGGAAGGGAAGTAGAATTGGAATTCCATTTATCTTATCTGATATTTTTTTCTAATCTTTACAGGAAAATGCCACGGGCACTATGTGATGTGTGGAGACATTTCACTGCAGCGAATGTAGAAGGAAAAGCTGTGTGCATTTGAAAATACTGTGCCATATCATATGTGAAGAATGCAAGAAAGATGCAGAAACATCTGGCCAAGTGCATAAAGTTCCCTCAGCGTTCACAACACCTCAGCGCTCACAACAAGCAACCTCTGACAAAAGTCTCMCTACTTTTATTTGAGATGAAAATTATGAATCAGACACCTTATCGATAGCAACAGCTCATGGTCCTCCTGGAATCAGAAGTATTTTTGACTCAATGGAGGAACATAGTCAGAGATGCTGATGAATGTCTTGCTCGAGCTGTGTATGCAACTGGTTCACCTCTGATGCTCACAGGCAATGTGTATTGGAAGAGATTTCTGAATGTTCTTCGCCCAGCATACACCCCTCCAACCAGACATGCCTTATCTACTATATTGCTGGATGCAGAGTTCAACAGAGTTCAAGTGAAGGTCAAGCAAATCATACAGAAAGCAGACTGTATTGCAATCATCTCTGATGGGTGGTCGAATGTTCGTGGGCAAGTAATAATTAACTACATCATCTCCACCCCTCAACCAGTATTCTACAAAAGCACAGACACAAGGGACAACATACACAACGGTCTCTACATTGCAGATGAGCTGAAGGCAGTCATCAATGACCTTGGACCACAGAAGGTATTTGCACTGGTGACAGACAATGCTGCGAACATGAAGGCTGCTTGGTCTAAAGTGGAGGAGTCCTACCCGGACATCACACCCATTGGCTGTGCTGCTCATGCATTGAATCTGCTCCTCAAGGACATTATGGCACTGAAAACAATGGATACGCTCTACAAGAGAGCCAAAAAAATTGAAGGGTCATCAAGTTACATCAGCAATCTACCCCACCAAGCAAAGTGAGAAGAATAAGAGCACCACATTGAAGCCATTGGGGTGGTTGTCATCATMTTTGACAGGCTCCTGGAGGGGAAGGAGTCTCTCCAAGAAATGGCCATATCACAGTCTACCGATATGGACAGCCCCATCAAGAGGATCCTCCTGGATGATGTATTTTGAGAGAGAGAGGTAAGCAGCCTGAAACTCCTGAAACCTATAGCAGTAGCCATTGCACGGATTGAGGGAGACAATGCCATCCTGTCTGATGTTCAGACCCTGCTTGCAGATGTAAGAGAAGAAATCCGTACTGCCCTGCCCACTTCCCTGTTGCTCCAAGCAGAGGAAACTGCAGTTCTGAAATACATAAAAAAGCGTGAAGACTTCTGCCTGAAGCCCATACACGCCACATGTTGGATCCCAAGTATGCTGGCAAGAGCATCCTGTCTGTTGCAGAGATCAACAAGGCCTATGGTGTCATCACTACCATGTCTCGCCACCTTGGCTTGGATGAGGGCAAGGTTCTTGGTAGTCTGGTGAAGTACACTTCCAAGCAAGGGCTTTGAGAAGGAGTTGCAATATGGCAGTCGTGCCAACATACCTCATCAGCCACCTGGTGGAAGGGACTTTGTGGATCTGAGGCTCTTTCCCCTGTTGCTTCCATCCTCCTCCAAATCCCACCAACATCAGGCGCCTCAGAGCGCAACTGGTCCTTGTTTGGGAACACACACACACCAAAGCCCGCAACAGGCTGACGAATACAAGGGTTAAGAAAATTGTGGCAAATCTGGGCATCCGGGCAAATTTGAGGCTTTTTGAACCTGGCAACGAGCCATCCACAACAAGCTTGGAGAGTGACAGTGAAGACGAGGACTCAGAGTCTGATGTTCAAGTGGGGGACATTGTTGTGGTCCAGGGAGAAGACATGAAAGCCTGAGAGGAAGACAACCAAAGCTTTAGTTTCTAGACTATCATTTTACAGAATTTAATAATTTGCTATTATGTCTACTTATGATAAGATAAAATGTTTATGTTTTTGTCTCCATGTGATATGGCTAATATATCCAATGCAAAAAACATCTACATTTAAATGGGATTAATATTAATTTGCATATGTTTCCGTTAATTCCCACATATTCCCGTTAATTCCCATATATTCCTGTTAATTCCCACAGAAAGTTTCCACCTCTGAATATTACCCAAAATGTGCAACCCTACTAGTAACGCTACAATGTTCTTCTCCCAGAGTGTCTACTTTGTGTTGTTTTGGTCTTTATGTCTCACTGCTCTGTACGAGCTCTCCTCTCCTGCCTCCCTTTCTCTCTTAATGGAGGAGAAGAAGCTTGTGTGTAATTAGAGTGTGTCCTCCATCCCCCCATTTCGGCCATGTCAGATCCACCGCCAGCTCAGCTCTGGAAATAATGGACCTGTGTATTTGGGCTTTTAGAAAGGAGAGGAGGCTCTTGTTCTTTTGTAAGTTTCTCACCCCTCGTTCCCTCTGATGGGGAGTTCAATCCCTTTACATGATAATGAGTTTCAGGGAAACCCGMAATCACAAAACGGCAACAAAATAAACGAGGAACATAACAATCGGGAAAATCTATGAATATAATTATATAAATTATATTATGATTATCTTATTAAAATGTTTACCCCCTCTATGGAGGCCGTCCTTGACACAGCATGAGTGTCTTTCTGTGTTTCTCTGTTAGTTATATTGCGTTATAGGGATAAGGGAAGCATCACACGGAGAGCCGTCTGGTCTGTGGCTCTCTAATCTAACAGGTTGTCCTTTTGTTCTAGTCCTGTTATATTTTACACACAACACCGGACAGGTTTATTCCACTGTGTCTGTGGATTCTCCAGTTCAGATGGCTGGTTGTTCATCTGGTTATTATTGACAGATTGATCAGAATATTTGAAATCGTTGTATTGTTGTTGTCTTGTCACTGTGATAAAAGTGCATTAGAAAGTGTGGCACGACCCAACATAGTTACAATAAACGGCTTTGACTTGAAGTAGGCCTAAAGATGGCTTGTAATGGCTTGTAATGAATTCTCTTTTTATGTACAGTAGTACTATTTTCAAGTAGGACTTAGGGACAAGTGCACCTCTGGATCGGCACTCAGAGCTGGTTTTTCCACCGGACGCTGGAACACTATCTATTCAAATCCTATGGAAAACAAACAATTCGCTATCCGCTTTCATTCTTGGGAAAAGGGGAAAAGGGAATTTAGGTGGGTGTGGGATTTTTCTATCTTGGCAGCAGAGAACTGTTAACTCATGCAATGTTCCCACATATACGTCTGTATGTAAAATACCCTGTCCCCCATTCCATCAGTCATGCCATTGTTATTTAGTTTACATTCATTTGATTATAATATACCCCAGCTAGATATGGTAAACCCTAACCTTTGGGGTTTAACATACAGTATTGGAAAACACAGCCATATATCTCATGCATAAATGGTATCCCAGTGAACACATAGATACAGAATGACACAGCAGAACCAGCATGCCCCCATGAAGAGAGTCATACTGGGGAGACATGGTCATCATCCCTAGTTTGCCCGAAGGATGTGTGTGGGATCTGATGGGAAAACGTTTCCCTCCGCACAGCTATGGTTCCAGTCAACTTAATACTGTAAGTAGGAAGAGATCTTTGGATTGATCACACATCCAAATATGAATCTACTCCCTCCTCCTCCCCAACACACGTGCACTCTCTACCTCTCTTTTCAAATGACGGATGGCATCCCTTGAAGAATCGAATTGATTTGTCTCCCATGTTTTAATCTCAAATGTGATGAGACCAGATGCTGAGGTGTTGGGCGGTGGGGGGGATTTGCCTGCTCTGGATCTTTGGGAGACATTGTCCTGTGATGAGGATGCGCACAGGTCTGGCCAGCGGGGGGTGCACCCTCTGCTGTTTCCTGAAGTCCACGATCATCTCCTTTGTTTTGTTGACGTTGAGTGAGAGGTTGTTTTCCAGGCACCACATTCCCAGAGCCCTCACCTCCTCCCTGTAGGCTGTCTCATCATTGTTGGTATTCAAGCCTACTACTGTTGTGTCGTCTGCAAACTTGATGATTGAGTTGGAGACGTGCTTGGCCACGCAGTCATGGGTGAACAGGGAGTACAGGAGGGGGCTGAGCACGCATCCTTGTGGGGCCCCAGTGTTGACAATTAGCGGAGTGGAGGTGATGTTTCCTACCTTCACCACCTGGGGGCTGCCCGTCATGAAGTCCAGGACCCAGTTGCACAGGGCAGGGTTCAGACCCAGGGCCTCGAGCTTAATGATGAGCTTGGAGGGTACTATGGTGTTGAATGCTGAGCTATAGTCAATAAACAGCATTCTTACATAGGTATTCCTCTTGTTCAGATGGGATAGGACAGTGTGCAGAGCGATGGCGATTGCAACATCTGTGTATCTATTGGGGCGGTAAGCAAATTGAAGTGGGTCTAGGGTGACAGGTAAGGTAGAGGTGATATGATCCTTGACTAGTCTCTCAAAGCACTTCATGTGGTGAAGAGGTGAGTGCTACTGGGTGATAGTCATTTACCTTTGCCTTCTTGGGTACAGGAACAATGGTGGCCATCTTGAAGCATGTGGGGACAGCAGACGGGGATTGGGTTGATATTGAAGAAGTCCGTAAACACACCAGCCAGCTGGTTTGCGCATGCTTTGAGGACGCGGCTAGGGATGCCGTCTTTACCTGTGGCCTTGTGAGGGTTAACACGTTCAAATTTTTTACTCACGTCGGACACGGAGAAGCAGAGCCCACAGTCCTTGGTAGCGGGCCGCGTTGGTTGCACTGTGTTATCCTCAAAGKGTGTGAAGAATGTGTTTAGCCTGTCCGGAAGCAAGACGTCGGTCTCGGCGACGTGGCTGGTTTTCCTTTTATAGTCCATGATTGTCTGTTGTCCTTGCCACAAACGTCTCGTGTCTGAGCCGTTGAATTGCGACTCCATTTTGAGATATTCATCTTTAAGTAAAACACATACATTTACAACCAAACTCTAACGTAGTTTGGTCTACAACCAAACTCTAACGTATAACTGTTGGGATCAGCTGAAAACATGCCCTCTTTTCCAGCCATGTCTTTAATACATAAAATACATCAAATGCTGGTTGTCCAGTAGATTGGTCAGACCATCGTTGAATAATAAGAAGCACGGGCACTTCCTGTTTGAGTTTCTTCCTATAGGATGGGAGGAGCAAGATGGAGTCGTGGTTAGATTTGCCGAAAGGAGGACGGGGGAAGGCCTTGTAAGCATCCCGGAAGTTTGAATAGCAATGTTCGAGAGTCTTAGTAGAGCGAGTAGGACAGTCAATATGTTGATAGAATTTTGGCAGCCTAGTCCTCAGATTTGCTTTGTTAAAATCCCCAGATACAATAAATGCCGTCTCAGGATATGTGGTTTCCAGTTTGCATAAAGTCCAGTGAAGTTCTTTGAGGGCCGTTGAGGTTTCGGCTATAGATGGGATGTAAATGGCCGTGGCGATGACGGAGGAGAATTCTCTTGGGAGATAATATGGTCGCCGTTTAATTGTGAGGTATTCTAGGTCAGCTGAACAAAATGACTTGATTTCCTGTATGTTCCTAGAATTACACCATGAGTCGTTAATCATGAAACACCCCCCCGCCCCCCCCGCCCGCTTCCTGGAGAGATATTGATTCCTGTCTAAACGATGTACTGAGAATCCTGCTGGCTTTACTGACTCCTACAGAGTATTAAGAGAGAGCCATGTTTCCATGAAACAAAGTATGTTACGGGCCCTCCAGGACACCTACAGCACCCGGTGTCACAGGAAGGCCAAAAAGATCATCAAGGACAACGACCACCCGAGCCACTGCCTGTGCATCAAAGCTGAGACTGAGGACTGAAAAACAGCTTCTGTCTCAAGGCCATCAGACTGTTAAACAGCCATCACTAACATAGAGGCTGCTGCCTACATACAGACTTGAAATCATTGGCAACTTCAATAAATGGATCACTAGACACTTTAATAATGTGTTGTTGTGGAATTGCTAGATTACATGTTAGATATTGCTGCACTGTCAGAACTAGAAGCACAAGCATGTTGCTACACTCGCAATAACATCTGCTAACCATGTGTGTGACCAATTCAATTTGATTTGATTAATTAACATTTTCTTAGAAAGCCCTCTACCTTTCCACAATTCCTTTACTCATACATAAAGTATGAGAACAGCCATGTCTTGTTTGCGTTTGGTCCTGTGTACCCTGTTGTTTTAGGTTAAAGTGTATGTCATGTGCAAGGAAAGAGTCTTAAAATGATGCGAAACAGCTTCAGGCGTTCCATGCTTTTCTTAACTCTTGTTCTGAGCACCTGGGATTCGCTATGAAATCTGACACACGTCAAATCAGTTTCCTTGATCTTTTGATTTTGTGTGAGGATAATGTTCTATACACAGTTTGTTGAGGGCTAATTGCTGTCACCCGCTTCCATTGAAAAACATTTTGCCCTTCAGCCAATTCTGTTGAATCAAAAGAACTTTGATTCAGATTTCCACAGAAAGCTGTATAATGCCATAAGCAAACAGGAAAACGCTGTCCTTGATGTCAGTTGTCCTTGATGTCCTTTGTTTTAATGCATTGTTTGCTGTTTTCTTCTGTCTTTTCCTTTTTCTCTTTAGTTCTTCTCTTGGTTGTTGGTGCATTGGGGGTTCTTGGGGTGGGGAATGGAATTAATTGTATTTTTAATATTTTTCTTCCAGGTGGGGGGGACTGTGGGAGGGGTCTCCAATGGTTGAGGGACAACTATTGGGGAACTGTGGGGGATCTTGGAGGGTTCGGGTTTCACAAGATTGTGATCATGAAAAAGGAAACTATGACATATATTTTATATCACTATCATGCACACGCACCCTCACACATAAGGATGGCTCTGTTGCGGAAAGACTGATACATGTTTGATAGTGTCTTGATGCTGTATTGTTTGTCCTTCATGTTCTAATACTTTAATGTTACCCCTTCCTTTTGTTTTTTGTAATAAATAATTATAAAAAACAGGAAACCGCTCATCCAGAGGCGGCGCTCCTAGTGGCCGGGGACTTAATGCAGGGAAACTTAAATCTGTTTTATCTAATTTCTATCAACCTGTAAAATGTGCAACCAGAGGGAAATAAATTCTAGATCACCTGTACTCCACACACAGAGACYCGTACAAAGCTCTCCCTCGCCCTCCATTTGGCAAATCTGACCACAACTCTATCCTCCTGATTCCTGCTTACAAGCAAAAACTAAAGCAGAAAGCACCAGTGACTCGGTCAGTAAAGAAGTGGGTTTGGCGACGAGTTTTGGTGTGTGTCGGGGCACGTCTAAAGGACAAACAATTCATAACTCAGTAGGGTCATGCTGTTGTGTGGTGTGTAGGGGCATGGCGGATTTGTCCTTCTCCCGCCTTCCTTCCCTACCTCTCTCCCTCCATCCACTGTAAAATCTCTGGGATTTACTGTATTGATCAATCCCTGAGGGATCGTCAGTGTAAATCCTGCAGCCTTGGGAAGTGTACAGAGGGATGGGGAGACTTCCACACTACAGAATAGCTGACTGTGGTTATTCTTTTTGCTGAGCGATGGAAATGGATAGCGTACACGTACAGCTCCTCTCTGAAAGAATATCTTATCTGTCTACGGCTGGTATACAGTAGACATGGCTGGGGGGGTTGATACTGTCTCTGTTTGGATATGAACATATGACAGCTTTTTAAAATATTTTGGGGGGGGGATGGAGGCGGGGGTAGATCAGCTTTAATATATTGCAGATAGATTGTGGGTTCTATCAATGCAATTGTTTGCATAATTTTCTATCCCCACTTTTTATTGTATTTTTAAAATATATTTTCCTGCTTTATTATTTTCCCATAACACTACCCCTCCCCCCACCTAATTGGAGTAAACTAATGGATCAGCTAATGGATCAATATCTAGACTTCTACTTCCAACCTATACATTTTATGAGCACGGTACATTTTACGTTAGTTATCCCTCTTTTRCTTTAGTCCCACCCTTCTGCCTTCTATCTCTGAAAAGTTTAGATTTTTGCCATATATTTTTAAACTGCGCTGTGATGTTTCACAAAAGTTCTGAACCAATCTCAAATCAAATCAAAGTGTATTAGTCACGTGCGCCGAATACAACAGGTGTAGACCTCACAGTGAAATGCTTACTTACAGGCTCTAACCAACAGTGCAGTTTCTAAGTAAAACATAAAAAGTATTAGGTGAGCAATAGGTAAGTAAAGAAATAAAAACAACAGTAAAAAGACAGTGAAAAATAACAGAATCGAGGCTATAACAGTAGATTGAGGTAGTATGTACATGTAGATATGGTTAAAGTGACTATGCATATATGATGAACAGAGAGTAGCAGTAGCGTAAAAGAGGGGTTGGCGGGTGGTGGGTGCCGGGACACAATGCAGATAGCCCAGGTAGCCAATGTGCGGGGGCACCGGTTGGTCGGACTAATTGAGGTAGTATGTACATGAATGTATAGTTTAAGTGACTATGCATATATGATAAACAGAGAGTAGCAGCAGAAAGAGGGGTGAGGGGTTGGGGGAGGGGGGGCCACACAATGCAAATAGTCCGGGTAGCCAGTTGATTACCTGCTCAGGTGTCTTATGGCTTGGGGGTAAAAACTGTTGAGAAGCCTTTTGGTCCGGTACCGCTTGCCATGTGGTAGTAGAGAGAAGAGAGAACAGTCTATGACTGGGGTGCCTGGGGTCTGTGGCAATTTTTAGGGCCTTCCTCTGACACTGCCTGGTGTAGAGGTCCTGGATGGCAGGCAGCTTAGCCCCAGTGATGTACTGGGCCGTACGCACTACCCTCTGTAGTGCCTCGCGTTCTGAGGCCGAGCAGTTTCCGTACCAGGCAGTGATGCAACCGGTCAGGATGCTCTCAATGTTGCAGCTTAGAACCTTTTGAGGATCTGAGGACCCATGCCAAATCTTTTTAGTTTCCTGAGGGGGAATAGGCTTTGTCGTGACCTTCTCACGACTGTCTTGAAGTGTTTGGACCATTCTAGTTTGTTGGTGATGTGGACACCAAGGAACTTGAAGCTCTCAACCTGCTCCACTACAGCCCCTTCCATGAGAATGGGGGCATGCTCGGTCCTCCTTTTCCTGTAGTCCACAATCATCTCTTTAGTCTTGGTTACGTTGAGGGACATGTTGTTATTCTGGCACCATCCGGCCAGGTCTCTGACCTCCTCCCTATAGGCTGTCTCGTCGTTGTCGGTGATCAGGCCTACCACTGTGGTTGTCTGCAAACTTAATGATGGTGTTGAAGTCGTGCTGGCCACGGCAGTCGTGGGTGAACAGGAGGGGGCTGAGCACGCACCTCTGAGGGGCTCCAGTGTTGAGGATCAGCGTGGCAGATGTTTGCTACCTACCCTCACCACCTGGGGCGGCCCTCAGGAAGTCCAGGATCCAGTTGCAGAGGGAGTTTAGTCCCAGGATCCTTAGCTTAGTAATGAGCTTTGAGTGTACTATGGAGTTGAACGCTGAGCTGTAGTCAATGAATAGCATTCTCACGTAGGTGTTCCTTTTGTCTAGGTGGGAAAGGGCAGTGTGGAGTGCAATAGAGTTGCATCACTGTGGATCTGTTTGGGAGGTTTGCAAATTGGTTGGGTCAGGGTTTCTGGGATAATGGTGTTGATGTAGCCTTTCAAAGCACTTCATGGCTACGTCTGTGAGTGCTACGGGTCAGTAGTAATTTTGGCAGGTTGCCTTCGTGTTCTTGGGCACAGGGACTATGGTGGTCTGCTTGAAACATGTTGGTATTACAGACTCAATCAGGGACATGTTGAAAATGTCAGTGAAGACACCTGCCTGTTGGTCAGCACATGGTCGGAGCACATGTCCTGGTAATCCGTCTGGCCCCGCAGCCTTGTGAATTTTGACCTGTTTAACCTCTCTGGGATATGTGGGATGGTAGCGTCCCACCTGGCCAACATCCAGTGAAAATGCAGAGCGCCAAATTCAAATAAATTACTATAGAAATGTAACTTTCATGAAATCACGCATTCAGTATACCAAATTAGGCTACACTTGTTGTGAATCCAGCCAGTGTCAGATTTCAAAAAGGCTTTACAGTGGAGTTTGTTGGTATACATATTATGTATGTGGAGATATGAAAGAAGAAAGTACTATTCCCGAATATGCTGTTACTTGAGATTGGCGCTGCATGACAAGAACCAAGTAAACAAAAGGTAAAAAGAAAGGATATTATCAGCACAAAATGAAGTCAAGAGTGATGGAAAATGCCAACTAATGGCCCACTATCATATACACTGATAAAATATTGTATCATATACACTGATAAATATTGTATCATGTGTGAAAGGCATTACAAGTTTGAATTCCACCAGGTAGAAAGAGAAGAGGTGGAAAGGATGCTGCTATCTCTTTCTGATGATAGGTCAAATCAAATTTTATTGGTCACATACACTTATACACTGAGATTTAGCAGATGTTATTGCGGGTGTAGCGAAATGCTTGTGTTCCTAGCTCCAACAGTGCAGTAGTATCTAACAATACACACACATCTAAAASTAAAGAATGGAATTAAGAAATATATAAATATTAGGACGAGCAATGTCGTAGTGGCATTGACTAAAAGACAGTAAAATAGACTACGTGACCGACCGGCTCAAATCGGTCTTATGTAGCAAATTTAGAWATYMTMTTTTTTTTTACATTGTATAAAAGTAGAGACTCAGAGCTACAAAATGGTATATCATACACTGCATTTGAGGAACAATGGGAAAGTAATTCTGATTTGACAGTTGATAAACTTGTAAACTCACTCTTTAGAAAATTGCCTTTGAATCTTTTGGTACCTACTGGAGAGCTCTCCTTTGTCTACACCCATTCAGGATTGTTCACACACTCTTAAGCCAGCCCCACCCTTATCTTTAAGGATTCACATGTAAGGTCATGTGCTAAACAGTGAGTAGCGTAGTAAAGAGTAATACTAGAAGTGGTAAAGGTAGTAGCCTACAAGGAAAAATTCCAGGTAAACAAGAAAGTATCCAGATAAAAAATATTGTATAGATATTAGATGATGCTTACCAAGACACACTTGTCTAAATTGATGTGTCATGTGAAAGAAATGCTTTAACCTCCAGCCACATATTGCCAAGTGGATGGGTCTCTACAGAAGGTGTAAACAGTACAGCCAAATGGTTACTTGCATAGTAGCAATATCAGAAACTGATAGTGTCAATATAAATAAAATAATATACAGTATGTACAAGAACAATATCAATAACAATAACAGTGACAGATGAGGTAGTTATTTGCATACAATCAGGGGTAAGGTAGCTGAGCAGCAGGAACAATTAAATTGTAGCAGCAACATATGGGACTACTGTTTCTCTCCTGCCCTTGACTTTGGGGCAGGGCATGTGATGTCCATAGCCTCTTCATCGCAAAACTCCCTGATCTTCTCAAAAACATAAGTTTGTCTAGCTATGTCCAGTCCAGATGGTGCTTGTACCGAAGAGAAATCTCTTGGCAGGTAATACGGTATTCTAGGTCAGGTGAACAAAAGGACGTACGTTTCTGTACGTTATCACAATCACACCATGAGTAGTTAATCATGAAATATACACCACCGCCGGTCTTATTCCCGGAGTTCTTTATTCCTGTCTGTGCGATGTACTGAGAACCCAGCTGGCTGTGTGAACAGGGACAGTATATRCAGAGAGAGCAATGATTCTGTGAAACAGAGTATGTTACAGTCCCTGATGTCTCTCTGGAAGGAGATCCTCGCCCTGAGCTCGTCCACTTTATATTACCAGAGACTGAACATTAGCGAACAAAGGATCCAATTCGTTAAAGTCATATTCCTGGTCGTAATGCTGGTAAGTTACCCGCTACTCTGATATCCAAAAGTTCTTTACGGCTGGATGTCATAACACAAAACAACATTCTGAGCTAATAATGTAAGAAAGCAAAATATTGCAACGTTGCTTAGGAGCTAGAAGCAAAGCTGCCATGTCTGTCGGCGCCATCTTGCATCCCAGGTACAGATAATCTTGACGGCAAATTGCTTATAGTTACAACCAACCACATATTCACCKCAATTTTAATTGGTGCTTGGTGAGTGGGATGTGCCCAGAAATCTGGAAAGAGATCAAAGGTCATTCCACTACCTAAGAAAAACAAATGTGCCTTCACAGCGTGCTGCCTGTGTTAAGATGTGTTAGGATTCGGCATGGGCCTTCAGATCCTCAAAAAGTTCTATAGCTGCACCATTGAGAGCATCTTGAATGGCTGCACCACCGCTAATTGAGGGCCTGATGATTAGTTGACAAGTTGAATCAGGTGTGCTTCAATAAAACTGTGTACTGTTGGGGGTACTCGAGGACCAGAGTTGGGAAGCACTGGCCTAAAGTATGATGGCATTAGCATTATGGACATTTGCAATGCACACTGTTTATATACTTTTTAGCTTATGTGTTCTCAATTTAAAAACGGTAACAGTAGAAAACAAACTCAGCAAAAAAAGAAACYTCCTCTCACTGMCAACTGCGTTTATTTTCAGCAAACTTAACATGTGTAAATATTTGTTTTAACATAACACGATTCAACAACTGAGACAAACTGAACAAGTTCCACAGACATGTGACTAACAGAAATGGAATAATGTGTCTGAACAAAGGGGGAGTCAAAATCAAAAGTAACAGTCAGTATCTGGTGTGGCCACCAGCTGCATTAAGTACTACAGTGCATCTCCTCCTCATTGACTGCACCAGATTTGCCAGTTCTTGCTGTGAGAGGTTACCCCACTCTTCCACCAAGGCACCTGCAAGTCCCTGGACATTTCTGGGGGGGAATGGCCCTAGCCCTCCGATCCAACAGGTTCCAGGCGTGCGCAATGGGATTGAGATCCAGGCTCTTCGCTGGCCATGGCAGAACACTGATATTCCTGTGTTCACGCACAGAACGAGCAGTATGGCTGGTGGCATTGTCATGCTGGAGGGTTATGTCAGGATGAACCCGCAGGAAGGGTACCACATGAGGGAGGAGGATGTCTTTCCTGTAATGCACAGCATTGAGATAGCCTGCAATGACAACAAGCTCAGTCCGATGATGCTGTGAAACACCGCCCCAGACCATGACGGACCCTCCACCTTCAAATTGATCCCGCTCCAGAGTACAGACCTCGGAGTAACGCTCATTCCTTCAACGTTATACTCGAATCCGACCATCACCCCTGGTGAGACAAAACCGSGACTCGTCAGTGAAGAGCATTTTTTGCCAGTCCTGTCTGGTCCAGCGACGGTGGGTTTYTGCCCATGGGCGACGTTGTTGCCAGTGATGTCTGGTGAGGACCTGCCTTACAACAGGKCTATCAGCCCTCAWTTCAGCCTCTCTCAGCCTATTGCGGACAGTRTGAGCACTGATGGAGGGATTGTGCGTTCCTGGTGTAACTCGGGCAGTAGTTGTTGCKATCCTGTACCTGTCCCGCAGGTGTGATGTTCGGCTGTACCGATCCTGTGCAGGTGTTGTTACACGTGATCTGCCACTGRGAGGACGATCAGCTGTCCGTCCTGTCTCCCTGTAGCTCTGTCTTAGGCGTCTCACAGTACGGACATTGCAATCTATTGCCCTGGTCACATCTGCAGTCCTCTTGCCTCCTTGCAGCATGCCTAAGACACGTTCACGCAGATCTTTCTTTTGCTGTTTTTCCAGATTCAGTAGAAAGGCCTCTTTAGTGTCCTAAGTTTTCTTAACTGTGACCTTAATTGCCTACCGTCTGTAAGCTGTTAATGTCTTAAGACCGTTCCACAGGTGCATGTTCGTTAATTGTTTATGGTTCAATTGACAAGCATGTGAAACAGTGTTTAAACCCTTTACAATGAAGATCTGTGAAGTTATTTGGATTTTTACGAATTATCTTTGAAAGACAGGGTCCTGAAAAAGGGACGTTTCTTTTTTTGCTGAGTTTAGATATACCGTGCATTTTCAAAGTATTCAGACTCCTTGACTTTTTCCACATGTTGTTGCGTTACAGCCTTATTCTAAAATGTATTATATTAGTGTTTCTCCTCGTCAATCTACACATAATACACCATAAGGACGAAGCGAAAACAGGTTTACATTTTGTTTTTTTTGCAGATGTATTAAAAACAGAAGTACCTTATTTACACAAGTATTCAGACCATATGCTATGAGATCTCAGGTGCATTCTGTTTCCACTGATCATCCTTGAGATGTTTCTGTAACTTGATCCACCTGTGGTAAATTCTATTGATTGGACATGATTTGGAAAGGCACACACCTGTCTGTATAAGGTCCCACAGTTGACAGTGRATGTCAGAGCAAAAACCAAGCCATGGCTTGGACAAAAAGATCTGTCCGTAGAGCGCCGAGACAGGATTGTGTCGAGGCACAGGTATTATTATTGCACTGTTTTAAGTCTGAGACGGCACTTGCCCTTGTGCCCCCTATGGGCATGACACCTCTGAGAGGTGTGTAGCTACTTTGTTATGAATTTGACATTATATGTCATTGTTGGATGGAGGAATATTATTATGATACATGTTTATTTTAAAACCTTGATGAAAACCATTAGTTTTTGTTCTGCTCTCTTGACAAGACATCCAATTTGTGGATTGAATACTGTGCAGATGCTGTGCTTTACTGATGAGTATCTCTGCTGTGTTGTTGGAGTTATCTTTCAGTGCTCTCTCTCTCCTCTCCTCTCCCCCCCTTCTTCTTCATCAGCTCCAGCAGAAGAATGGACAGATCTCCATCTCCAGTCTGAATGGGAAGGCAGATGAACAGACAGAGCTCAATGGCCACTCAGAGGACAACACCCTGGCAGAGGAAGGTTAGAGAGACAGTTGTTTATTTATCTATGTGATTGGGATTGTCTGTGAGCTTGTGTTTATGTATGGATGTGTCTGTTTGAGTTTGTCCCTGATCGTATGTGTGCATTCGATGTGCAGGTGGGTGGGGTGTGTGTGAGAGAGAGTGTGTGTGTGTGAGTGTGGTATGGCCCCTGACTGACACAAAATACAATGTTACCCATGTTCAGCCTCTGGCCCTTCGTGTGTGTGTCTGTGTGATCTGTAGATCCCTGCAACTTTGTCCTGGGATATAAACATTGGGTTGTTATTTTACCGGAAATGCACAAGGTCCTTTAATCAGACAATTAATCCACAGATAAAAGGGTAAACCGAGTTTGTTTCTAGTAATCTCTCCTCCTTCAGGATTCTTCTTCTTCTTTGGACTTTATATGGCGGTTGGCAACCAACTTTAAGATGCATTACCAACTGGACTGGAGTGTGGACCTCAGTTCATCTTTCTATCACCCACGTGGGTATATGCTCCTAAAAACCAATGAGGAGATGGGAGAGGCYGGACTTGCAGTGCGTCAAGCGTCACAAATAGAACCAAGTTCTATTTTAGCGCCTGGCTAKGCAGACACTTGTTGACGCGRTAGCAGAGCGGTGCAATGATTGAATAACATGTGTACATTTATTTTGCAACCCTCGCGCACGCGAGCCATGTGGTCAGCATGTCACACACTCACATAGCCAACACACATCTGGACTGCATGGAGGCTCAGTTGTTCTAGGTAATCTGGTGTAAGACTGTGTGTAGACACCTGCCCATTCACTTGAACTAGCCTGAAAGTAATTTGTTTGTGGTCTTAAATAAAGCCAGGTAGAATTCCTTACGACCCTGCCCACTCTGTGTATGTGTGTTTGTTTATTTACGTTAAGGTTCCTAACAGGGTCTCCGTCTATCTGGGAGGGCTGCACGGGCACTTCCCTCCCTAAATATTTAGCAGGCAATGACCTGACTCGAACAAAAGTGACCCTCGCCGTTTAATAACTCTGTTCTGCCAGGGGAAGGAGTAACTCTATACTACTTTAAACAGAGAGATATGTCACATACCACACTGTCAAAAAGCCTATTTAATGAAGTGATGGACTGTATGTAGAGAATGATCTGGTGAGATTAGACAGTACAGTARATTAGGAAAGTATTCAGACCCCTTCACTTTTTCCACATTTTGTTACGTTACAGCCTTATTCTAGAATGGATTAAATYAAATAAAAAATCCCRATCAATCTACATACAATACCCCATAATAAATGTCTTCAAATTTTAAAACAGAAATACCTTATTTACATAAGTATTCAGACCCTTTGCTCTGAGACTCGAAATTGAGCTCAGGTGCATCCTGTTTCCATTGATCATCCTTGAGATGTTTCTACAACTTGGAGTAAATTCAATTGATTGACAAAACGATGATGGCGATGAGTCGATGATGGCTCCYAAAGCCTTTTGGAGTGGGTCTGTGGACTTTTCCATGTTAATATTAAAGTCACCAAAAATGTGAATATTATCTGCCATGACTACAAGGTCCGATAGGAATTCAGGGAACTCCGTGAGGAACGCTGTATATGGCCCAGGAGGCCTGTAAACAGTAGCTATAAAAAGTGATTGAGTWGGCTGCATAGATTTCATGACTAGAAGCTCAAAAGACGAAAACGTAGTTTTTGGGGGGTAAATTGAAATTTGCTATRATAAATGTTAGCAACACCTCTGCCTTTGCGGGATATGCGGGGGATATGGTCACCTGTGTAATCAGGAGGTGAGGCCTCATTTAACACAGTAAATTCATCAGGCTTAAGCCATGTTTCAGTCAGGCCAATCACATCAAGATTATGATKATTTATTAGTTCATTGACCATAACTGCCTTGGAAGTGAGGGATCTAACATTAAGTAGCCCTATTTTGAGATGTYAGGTATCACAATCTCTTTCAATAATGGCAGGACTGGAGGAGGTCTTTATTCCAGTGAGATTGCTAAGGTGAACACCGCCATGTTTAGTTTTGCCCAACCTAYGTCGAGYCACAGACACGGTCTCAATGGGGATAGGTGAGCTGACTACACTGACTGTGCTAATGGCAGACTCCACTAAGCTGGCAGGCTGGCTAACAGCCTGCTGCCTGGCCTGCACCCTATTTCATTGTGGAGCTAGGGGAGTTAAAGCCCTGCRTATGTTCGTAGATCAGATGAGAGCACCCCTCCAGCTAGGATGGAGTCCGTCACTCCTCAACAGGCCAGGCTTGGTCATGTTTGTGGGTGAGTCCCAGAAAGAGGGCCAATTATCTACAAATTCTATCCTTTGGGAGGGGCAGAAAACAGTTTTCAACCAGCGATTGAGTTGTGAGACTCTGCTGTAGAGCTCATCACTCCCCCTAACTGGGGGGGGRGCCAGAGACAATTACTCGATGCCGACACATCTTTCTAGCTGATTTACACGTTGAAGCTATGTTGCGCTTGGTAACCTCTGACTGTTTCATCCTAACATCGTTGGTGGATAACAATATCCCTATACTCTCTACACCTGCCAGTTTTAGCTTTAGCCAGCACCATCTTCAGATTAGCATTAACGTCGGTAGCCCTGCACCCTGGTAAACAGTGTATGATCGCTGGATGATTCGTTTTAAGTCTAATACTACGGGTAATGGAGTCGCCAATGACTAGGGTTTTCAATTTGTCAGAGCTAATGGTGGGAGGCTTCGGCGTCTCAGACCCCGTAACGGGAGGAGTAGAGACCAGAGAAGGCTCGGCCTCTGACTCCAACTCGCTGCTTAATGGAGAGAACCGTTTGAAAGTTTTTGTCAGCTGAATGAGTGACACCGGTTGAGCATTCCTACAGCATTTCCCTCCAGAAGCCATGAGAAATTTGTCCAGCTGCAGGGACTGTGCGAGGGGATMTATACTACTATCTGTACTTACTGGTGGCACTTACTTGCCTAACGATTGCATCTGAAGCTGGGCTTGAAGCACAGCTATCCTCGCCGTAAGGCGATCCTTCTCCTGTATATTATGAGTACAATGACTGCAATTAGAAGGCATCATGTTAATGTTACTACTTAGCTGCGGCTGGTGGAGGTCCTGACAAACCACGTCCAGATAAAGCGTCCGGAGTGAAAAAATTGAATGGAAAAAAAGTTGAGCGAGGGAAAAACAAAAAAATATAAACGTAATTAAAAAGTAAAAAACGTCAAGTTGTCAGGTAGCAAAGTAAGGTTAGCAACAAAACGCACAGCAGCACCTAAACAAGTCTGCAAATTGTGACCGGAAGTGACACACACTAACAGTCTGTTGAGGTTGGTGTAACTCCAGAGATGTGCCTGACAATTATATTTTTGTTCAGTGTATATATACACACTGTGTACAAAACATTAAGAATAAATAAATGATAAATATATGTTTCCGTTGTTTTCATAAAATTAACACAGTGACTTATTACACATCAGTGATTTCAAATGTTTTATTATAAAGACTGCATGGGGGCTTTAACTTAAGGCCTGTTTTTTTATGCTGGAGATACATGAGGCGTCACTGGTATAAAACTTGGTGGTGCCGAGATATCTATATTTTGGGGATATACGGTTCAGTAATTACTTGCCATTGCTTTAGCTGTGGTTATGTAATATCTATTTCATGTTTGTTATAGAAATGCTATGAAAATGCGATAGGCTTAGGCTTACTGTAATGAAATGTTCATGATATTGAGGCTTTCCCTCAGTAAATACAACACACATCGTCGTTCCAAGTCGGGTTGAACCCACAGTCTTAGTGT
This sequence comes from Salvelinus sp. IW2-2015, assembly GCF_002910315.2. Classification (NCBI taxonomy): domain Eukaryota; kingdom Metazoa; phylum Chordata; class Actinopteri; order Salmoniformes; family Salmonidae; genus Salvelinus; species Salvelinus sp. IW2-2015. The sequence continues at coordinate 29,361,053 of NC_036868.1, read as the reverse complement.
TTCGGCAACATATTCCAACCAACACAGTCATCTATGCTACACTTCATTACACTAAGCTCTGTCCAATCCATCTGTGCGGGAGTGTGTGCCAGTATGTATGGAAGTCGAGGAATGTGACGGTGATGATGACTCACACAGAGAGAACGCACTGGTCCATACAGGGGGAAAGGAACACGCCCCATCCGAAGTATTCTTCGCCTCTCCAGACATAGTAACATTCCTCTCTCCCTGACTCACTGTCAACTCAGCATAATATTACTACTATAATACCATATTAATACAGTTCAATTAGGTTGCTGAGAGAAATACAGACTTCCTAATTAGTCACTGTTATAATAGAGAGCCTCAGTGGTGTCATCAAAGCCACATTCTTGGTGAATTAATGTTGGCGCCACTGATTTAATAAGTGGGTATAGCTGTGTGTGAACTCTAGTTAAGCTATCCAATGTTAACCTTATTCATTCAGAGACTCTTCTTTAACTACATGTTCAATACGGGCATGTTTTATGTTGTACATTCATCTCCAGACGTATGCTTATGACATGTTAAAAAACTACTTTTACTTAACATGTGTTCAAGACACTTGTTTGCTCTTGTACTTCAGTTAAATTACTATAAGAGAAGTATTACAATAGTAAGCTGTGGATAAACAAAGCAGACTTTACTCTAATAGGATAAGACTTTTCTCTAGAACCTTCAGGCCATTTTCACTGTGAGAGGGGCTTTCCCTGTACTCCCAAATAGAGATATGTTTTAAGGGTCAGTGTCCCCTTGGCGTTCCTCTCACCRCTCACCKCTCTCGGATGAGAACCATGAAGCCTTTATTTCATTTAATTTCTTCCGCAAATGAACACATTTAAAGACATGACTAACAGGAAGTGTTGAGTGTTGTGAAAAGAAGATGCRTTGTGTTTCATTGAGTTGGACTTTTTCACAGGCTTCTACTTGACTATGTGTGTATTTTGCCCTGCAGCAACTCTTCTGTTCCTCTGATAACTTCGGAGGTCTGTGTGTGTAGTTTTGCATTATGAGGCTCCATCTCAGAACACTCTGTGTGTGGGGGGATCCATCCAGACAGTACTCGATTAGAGACGTTAGCACCCATTTGAGAAAAATTCTTGGAAGTGTAGGAATCAAGAATAAAGGCTATTTGTGGTTCTGGTGTCTTAAGTTGCATTAAMGCTCATTGACTCCATACTACTTCCTTCCATTGCTAATATAGTCATATTTCTTTGCAAGGAACTCCAAAGAGTTTGAAGTCTCCACACTGCCTCAGCGGAGTGACTCTGGAAACATCCCTTCATGACTGGTGACATTCYCCATATGATATATGGAGCAGTGAGCTGTCACCTCTCCAGAAAAAGGGAGTGAGTGAAGAGAGAGGGGTTTCAGACTGATTTCCATTTMCTTTTCTAAAGTCTGGTGGAACTGTATTTGAAGGACACGGGAGGACAGAGTGAATAGGAGAGAAAGGGGTGAGGYGTAGTGTAGAAAGACCCCCTCCCAAAGAGATCTGGCATTACCCAGAGCTAAACCACCCTATACCTCTCTCCCCCATGCACCCTTGACCCAAGCATTACTTCCATGCTGCTTGAGTTCCGAACACACACAATGAGGTGGGGAGGAAGGGGTTTTGMGGGTGTAAAAGGGGAGTGAGGAGAGGTTGGGTGTGGGGAGGGCTTACCTGAAAGATCTCTTTAACTGAAGGAATGTTTAAGGCTAACTATATGGTCACTGACCTAAATATTATTTTTACTCTTTTTATGTTTTGGCTGAAAAAGCATCATTGTTTGGTTTTCCTAACTTTGTGGGAATTTCTCAAAGATAAAGAATGTGCTTTGGTAGTTTGCAAATACCTGGAACTTGGGCTCGCTCATACTTATATAAATGGTATACTTATATAAATATATATGGTATTTTCCATGTATCGCTCATGATGTCATGAGTCTCCTGGTCGTGGCCAGCTGCGACACAGCCCGGTATTGAACCAGGATCTGTAGTGATGCATTGCCTTAGGCCGCTGCGCCACTGGGGAGACCCGTAACATACCATTTAACCTAAAGTAGCAGACGTTAAAGAAATGGCTGAAACTAGATCTCCTACATACTGGTCTTGATGAGAAGAAATAAAAACTGTTGGGGCATTACCTTCTGCACTGTTCAACCAATCCAGTAAATGCGGAGGAGGAGTTAGATGGAGTGTCACCTTGTTAACGTCCAAAAGCGGATGCCCTCTTTCCAATTCCCCTGAAAGCCGGAACATCTGGTTGTTGGGGATTCGGCAGAGGCTGCATACCATTAGATCAGATTGGTGAGTAGCACTTGGATAATTCCTAGGGAGCATCTTCCCATCTCACTGATGTAACTCTACTACAGTTGTAGCCAAGACCATTCATGGTATACACCACTCTAGCCCTGCCAGCCCTGCTTTCCTGAACCTTTTACATCCTATTGATAATTTAGGGCTCTATTCAATCTGTATCGCTGAAGTGTTACAGATGGCGAGCTAGAAAAGGTAACATAACGTGGGGACATTGCCTTTAAATGTCAATCACGCTGTAATGCTAAACTTCCACGATACAAATTGAATAGTTAAGAAATGTGTTTATTGTAATTTAGAAAACAAAGCCACGGCATGATAGTCCTGATAATCTGCTGATTTCATGATGACTTGCGCACTTTCAAACCCCCAGTAACGGAGATAGCAAAGCAACCTATAGCATTATTGAACCTCCCCATGTTTGATTGTAGGGAGGGTTTTCTTTTCATTGAATGCTTCTTTTGGTCGTGGTAAAGCTGATCTGTATTGCCAAAGAGCTCTACTTTTGTTTCACTGGTCCACATAACATTTCCCCCGGGATTTAGGCTTGTTTACGTGGGTCTTTGAGAAGTTAGATAAAGCTAGCTTGTGTCTCTTTCAGCAGTGGGGTCTCCCTACGTTTACCAACAACCAAATGAAGCATTCAAAGAAAATAACACCCTCCCTACAATCAAACATGTGGGAGGTTCGATAATGCTGTGGGGTTGCTTTGCCCGACTCTTGAATGTGTGTAAAACATAATGAAATCGACAGATTATCAATGTGTTTTGGAGTGCAATGTTCAACCTAACGTCCAAAAATTGTCTCTCTGTTGAAGGTTGTGGGTCTTCCAGCAAGACAACAACCCCAAACACACATCAAAAGCACCTTGGAATGGTTAATCAAAAATGCTGGAGTAGCCAGCAAAAAGTCCAGACCTAAATCACACCCATAACCTATGTGAAGAGCTGAAAACAGCAGGTGGTGGAGCAGGTGGGCCGAATTTCCTAGTAGAGAGGTGCAGCAAGGTCATTGATGTCTACAAGAAGCATTTGTTTGCAGTTAACTTGTCCAAAGGCTGTGAAACCAAGTACAAGATACGGGATGCCAATCATTTTGTCCATTCCATTTGTCTTTATTTTCTAAATTAAAAGTGTAAGTTTACAATCTAAAACATTTAATTGGTTCTGCAATGTTGAAAATCCTATAACAAGGTGTGTGTGTGTGCGTGCATATATATATACACACACACACAGACAGTCGTGGCCAAAAGTTTTGAGAATGACACAAATATTAATTTCCACAAAGTCTGCTGCTTCAGTAGAATACTGAAGTATAAGTACAAGCATTTCATAAGTGTCAAAGGCTTTTATTGACAATTACATGAAGTTGATGCAAAGAGTCAATATTTGCAGTGTTGACCCTTTTTCAAGACCTCTGCAATCCGCCCTGGCATGCTGTCAATTAACTTCTGGGCCACATCCTGACTGATGGCAGCCCATTCTTGCATAATCAATGCTTGGAGTTTGTCAGAATTTGTGGGTTTTTGTTTGTCCACCCGCCTCTTGAGGATTGACCACAAGTTGTCCATGTGATTAAGAGCTGGGGAGTTTCCTGGCCATGGACCCAAAATATCGATGTTTGTTCCCCGAGCCACTTAGTTATAACTTTTGCCTTATGGCAAGGTGCTCCATCATGCTGGAAAAGGCATTATTCGTCACCAAACTGTTCCTGGATGGTTGGGAGAAGTTGCTCTCGGAGGATGTGTTGGTACCATTCTTTATTCATGGCTGTGTTAGGCAAAATTGTGAGTGAGCCCACTCCCTTGGCTGAGAAGCAACCCCACACATGAATGGTCTCAGGATGCTTTACTGTTGGCATGACACAGGACTGATGGTAGCGCTCACCTTGTCTTCTCCGGACAAGCTTTTTTCCGGATGCCCCAAACAATCGGAAAGGGGATTCATCAGAYAAAATGACTTTACCCCAGTCCTCAGCAGTCCAATCCCTGTACCTTTTGCAGAATATCAGTCTGTCCCTGATMWTTTTCCWGGAGAGAAGTGGCTTCTTTGCTGCCCTTCTTGACACCAGGCCATCCTCCAAAAGTATTTGCCTCACTGTGCATGCAGATGCACTCACACCTGCCTGCTGSCATTCCTGAGCAAGCTCTGTACTGGTGGTGCCCCGATCCCGCAGCTGAYTCAACTTTAGGAGARGGTCRTYGCGCTTGCTGGACTTTCTTAGGCACCCTGAAGCCTTCTTCACAACAATTGAACCGCTCTCCTTGAAGTTCTTGATGATCCGATAAATGGTTGATTTAGGTACAATCTTACTGGGAGCAATATCCTTGCCTCTGAAGCCCTTTTTGTGCAAAGCAATGATGACGGCACGTGTTTCCTTGCAGGTAGCCATGGTGACAGAGGAATAACAATGATTCCAAGCACCACCCTCCTTTTCAAGCTTCCAGCCTGTTATTCAAACTCAATCAGCATGACAGAGTGATCTCCAGCCTTGTCCTCGTCAACACTCACACCTTTGTTAACGAGAGAATCACTGACATCATGTCAGCTAGTCCTTTTGTGGCAGGACTGAAATGCAGTGGAAATGTTTTGGGGGATTCAGTTAATTTGCATGGCAAAGAGGGAATTTGCAATTAATTGTAATTCATCTGATCACTCTTCATAACATTCTGGAGTATATGCAAATTGCCATCATACAAACTGAGGCAGCAGACTTTGTGAAAATTTATATTTGTGTCATTCTCAAAACTTTTGGCCACGACTGTATACACTACCGTTCAAATGTGTGGGGTCACTTAGAAATGTCCTTGCTTTTGAAAGAAAAGCAAAAAAAAAATGGTCCATTAAAACCTGTTAGTGTGTAGGAGGCGCTATTTTCACTTTGGGAAAAAATCGTGCCCAAATGAAACGGCCTTGTACTCTATTCTAGATCATACAATATGCATATTATTATTACTATCGGATAGAAAACTCTTTCAAGTTTCTAAAACTGTTTGAATTATATCTGTGAGTAAAACAGAACTCATTTTGCAGCAAACTTCCAGATAGGAAGTGAAAAATCTGAAATCGGGCCTGCCTATTCAACTGGCTTATATCTATTGATATACATGCACTTCATACGCCTTCCACTAGATGTGAACAGGCAGTGGGAGGTGAAATGGGGTGTCTAGCTTGATCTGAGGTCGAACAAGAGCTTTTGGAGTGACAGGTCCGGAAATTTCATTGTCTTCGAAGGCGCGAGAAGGAACCCCAGATTGCCTTCTGAAAAGCGTTCGGTATACACGGCTAATATCTCCGGCTCTGATTTTATTTGATACATGTGATAATATCATCGTAAAGTATGTTTTTTCAACCGAGTTTTATCAGATTACTCAAAGTTTATCGGGACTTTTGGAGTTTTCCGTTGTTTGCGTCGAGAGAAGATGGACATGTTCGCGCCACTTGGCTAGCTAAGGTTGCTAATTCGACAGGAGAAAGGGACATTCTAAAACCAAACAACGATTTATTCTAGACCAAGGACTCCTTGTACAAGATTCTGATGGAAGCTCAACAAAAGTAAGAACAATTTATGATGTTATTTCGTATTTTTGTGTGAAATGTTTAGTCCTATTCTCCGCCCTTTTAGCGGGCGCTGTCTCGCAATAACGCAAGCTGTATGTCGTACTAAAGTAATTTTTAAAAATCTAACACAGCGGTTGCATTAAGAACCAGTGTATCTTTCATTTGCCATACAACAAGTATTTTTATGTAAAGTTTATGATGAGTTATTTGGTCAGATTAGGTGAGTGTCAGAAATATATCCGGACATTCTGGGAAAAAGTTGCTACATTTTCACAATGTATAACCACGGTTTTCAGCTCTAAATATGCACATTTTCGAACAAAACATAAATGTTTTGTGTAACATGCTGTTATAAGACTGTCATCTGATGAAGTTGTCCACGGGGTTAGTGATTTATTTTATATTTATTGCTGGTTTTTGCTAAAGCTATCTTTGCGGTGAATAAATGCGGTTGTGTGTTTGGCTATTGTGGTAAGCTAATATATTTCTATATTGTGTTTTTGCTGTAAAACACTTAAAAAATCGGAAATACTTGCTGGATTCACAAGATGTTTATCTTTCATTTGCTGTACACCATGTATTTTTCATAAATGTTTTATGATGAGTATTTATGTATTTCACGTTGCTCTCTGTAATTATTCTGGCTGCTTCAGTGCTATTTGTGATTGTAGCTGCAATGTAAAACTATGATTTATACCTCAAATATGCACATTTTTCCGCTGCCTTCGCAGAGCGCAAAATTCATCAAATATTTTTTTGAAATKTTTAACTTCCACACATTAACAAGTCCAATACAGCAAATGAAAGATAAACATATTGTGAATCCAGCCAACATGTCCGATTTTTAATCTCCCCCATGAGACCCTCTCCGGTATACCTTCTCCTGGGCTCCGTGTCTTCCTGTATCCTGTCGGGCACACAACCTCAACTCCCTCGTCTTAGCTCGGGTAACCGTATCCAACCACATGGAAGTCACCTCACTTCCCGTAGTCCTCCTGTGTACTGCCCTTCTGGCAGCTTTATGGGCCTTGCACAGTGGATGAGCAAATCGCCCTTGATTACTCACCAGCTCCTAATCAGCCCCAATTAGTCCTGGCTGGAAAGCCCGTCGAGACCTGGCACGTCCAGCAGATCGAGTCATCGCCTCGTGATGTATACTCCATCTGTTACCAGGCCTCGACGAGACTCCCCCTGGTGGCTGACCTGCTGTACGCCACACTACTGTTGAGCTTTTTCCAAGTAAAGTGTTTATGTCTATCCTAACCACTGGTTACTCGTCTGGTTCTCTTCTCAGATTCAAACACAAAGACCAGGGAGGTTTTCCAATGCCTCTCAAAGGGCACCTATTCATAGACGGGTAAAACAATTAAATAAAAAGTCATTGAATATCCCTTTGAGCATGGTGAAGTTATTATTTACACTTCGGATGGTGTATCAATACACCCATTCACTACAAATATACAGGCGTCCTTCCTAACTCAGTTACCGGAAGAGGGAGGAAACCGCTCAGGGATTTCACCATGAGGCAAATGGGGACTCTACAACAGTTAGAGTTTAATAGCTGTAATGGGAGAAAACTGAGGATGGATCAACATTGTAGTTACTCAACAATACTAACCTAAAAGACAGAGTGAAAAGAAGGAAGCCTGTACAGAATACAAATATTCCAAAATGTATCCTGTTTGCAATAGGGCGCTAAAGTGAAACTGCAAAAAATATGTCAAAGAAATGATTTGAGGCAAAACCACACAACACATCACTGAGTACCATTCTTCATATGTTCAAGCATTTTTAACAATTTCATAAAAACATGTTTTCACTTTTTCATTGAGGTATTGTGTGTAGATTGTTGAGAGAAATGTTCTAATTCAGGCTGCAACACAGCAATGTGGAATAAGTCAAGGGGTATGAAAGGCAGTATTATAGGGCACAACGCAGCACTCCGGGCCGCAATAGGCATGGATTTGTTTTGGGTGCATTACGGCCACAAAGGGGATGCCGCCGAGAAATTCGAGGCATTATCAAGTGCTTGTCAAATTGTGAATGAGAGACTATTGGAGTGTGTACAGCCTGCACAAAAAAAACAAAGCAGAGCACATGCCTTTCCAGCGACTTTTTTCATATCAACATTAGTCTCATCATGCAGCCTTACAATGTATTAAAAATCAAAACATATAGCCCAACGTTTGTAGAACAACTAAAGTTACATTAATAACTCTAAATTAAGCATATATGTAGGAGTACCTATTTCTTAACCACTCAAGACAGAATAGCCGCATGTGCACACTCCCTCAAATCGTTTGGAGAAAATGTATTTTATTCAGCTTTGTTCAATTGTATTCTTCATACTATAAAATAATTACACGGAATATTAATTAAACAAATCTTGTCTGCTAAATTAACCAGTGTAGCCCACAGCCATTTGGCATAGTGTCACGTTCCTGACCTGTTTTCCCTTGTTTTGTATTTATTTAGTATGGTCAGGGCGTGAGTTGGGTGGGTTGTCTATGTGTTGTTTTCTATGTTGGGGTTTTGTGTGTTCGGCCTGGTATGATTCTCAATCAGAGGCAGCTGTCAATCGTTGTCCCTGATTGAGAATCATACTTAGGCAGCCGGGGTTTCACGTGTGTTTTGTGGGTGTTTGTTCTTGTGTCAGTGTTTTACCACACGGGACTGTCACGGTAGTTATTTTGTATCGCATATTGTTTTTGTTATATATTAAATCACTATGGAAAGTAACCACTCTGCGTATTGGTCCGATCCGTCTCGCCTCTCCTCGTCCGAGGAGGAGGAAGAAAATGACTATCGTTACACATAGCCACATCAGGATCTAACATAAGGACAACTCAGAGTATTGTTGGGTTCTGAGAATAGGAAATATACTTATTCATGTCACTAAGGTAGAGAGGGTAATGTATAACGTTTACATTATGTCAGGATAGGTTATTGTTAGCCATCAGGGATCCTCTGGGAGGAGAAGAGATACAGTCTGGTACCAGTCCCAGAAATTATTATTAAGTATACAGGTGTCCTTCCTGTGAGTTGTGGAGGAGTGAGCACTTTGGGGCAGAGGTCAGGTCAGATGAAGTGAGGAAGAACAGATATCACTAACGGTTCTGTCTAGCAACAGAGATGCATTGGCTGTTCAGATGTGTAGGAGGAGACTCAGCATTAGGAGAAAGGGTTAAATACAGGTGCTCGTGTGAATATGTTTTCGTCGATTCAGCTGATTGATCCTTTGGGAAGAATAAAGTTGGTTTAAGCTTTCAGTGTCCGAGTTCTTACTTTAATAATTAGAACCAAGCAATATGCTATAATTTTTTTCCAGAAATGGACTACATTTTCTATATATCATGCTTCTTTTAGACCTGTCTAAAATAAATAATGGATTTATTGTGAAGGTGTAGGCTATATTACATGGATTTATTTGACTTTTTAAACTGGCTTGTAGCCTGTGTGGAAGCCAGGAGATGATAAATGTGTTTGTTAATTAACGGTCAATTACTGTGAGACCGACAGTTACTTGTTTGACAATCACCAGCTGATGACATTTCGTGATTGCCACAGCCCTAGCCTCACATATCTCTTAAAATATAAGTGTTTTTAGGGATATACGGTGCATTCTGAAAGTATTCAGATCCCTTCCCTTTTTGCATATTTTCTTAGGTTACAGCCTTATTCTAAAATTGATTAACAGGTTTAGATTTTTTTTTAAATGTATTACTAATAAAAAACAAATACCTTATTTACATAAGTATTCAGACCATTTGCTATGAGTCTCGAAATTGAACTCCTGTTTCCATTGATCATCCTTGATGTTTCTACAACTTGATTAGAGTCCACCTGTTGTAAATTCAATTGATGGACATGATTTGGAAAGGCACAAAACTGTCTATATAAGGTCCCACAGTTGACAGTTCATTTCAAAGCAAAAACCAAGCCATGAGGTTGAAGGAATTGTACGTAGAGCTCAGATCTGGGGAAGGGTTCCAAAAAATGTCTGCAGCATTGAAGGTCCCCAAGAACACAATGGCCTCCATCATTCTTAAATGGAAAAAGATTGGAAACACCAAGAGCTGGCCGCCCTGCCAAACTGAGCAATCGAGGAAAAGGGCCTTTGTAATGGAGGTGACCAAGAACCTGATGGTCACTGACAGAGCTCCAGAGTTCCTCTGTGGAGATGGGAGCACTACACCAATCTGCAGCACTCCACCAATCAGGCCTTTATGGTAGAGTGGCCAGACGGATGCCACTACTCAGTAAAAGGCACATGACACACCACTTAGAATTTGACAAAAGGCACCTAAAGGACTCTGACCATGAGAAACAAGATTCTCTGGTCTGATGAAACCAAGATTGAACTCTTTGGCTTGAATGCCAAGCGTCAAATCTGGAGGAAACCTGGCACCATCCCTATGGTGAAGCATGGTGGTGGTTGCATCATACTGTGGGGATGTTTTTCAGCGGCAGGGACTGGGAGACTATTCAGGATCGAGGGAAAGATGAACAGTTGCAAAGTACAGTGAGATACTTGATGAAAACCTGCTCCAGAGCGCTCAGGACCTCAGACTGGAGTGAAGGTTCACCTTCCAACAGGACAATGACCGTAAGCACACAGCCAAGACAACGAAGGAGTAGCTTCAGGATAAGTCTCAATGTCCTTGAGTGGCCCAGCCAGAGCCTGGACTTGAACCCGATCGAACATCTCTGGAGAGACCTGAAAATAGCTGTGCAGCAACACTCCCCATCCAACCAGACAGAGCTTGAGAGGATCTTCAGAGAAGAATGGGAGAAACTGCCCAAATACAGGTGTGCCAAGCTTGTAGCGTCATACCCAAGCACACTCGAGGATGTACTGAGTAAAGGGTGTGAATACTTATTTATTTATACATTTGCAAAAAATTTGAAAAACTTGTTTTGCTTTGTCATAATGGGGTATTGTGTATAGATTGAGGAAAATATTGTATTAATTTTAGAATAAGGCTATAACGTAACAAAATGTGGAAAAAGTCAAGGGGTCTGAATACTTTCTGAATGCACTGTATATAATTTGTTTAATTTAAATTGAAACTTTATGCTCCAATGTCTTATGTCTTAGTTTAACATTTCTTTTGATATATTACCTTGTGTTTTTCACATTCTTTCATCCCTTAGAGAAATTGATGAGAAAGATCTTTCATTAGTTGGCTCTAAAAAGATAGGATTATCTTCAGACATGCATTAAAAACTAACATTAGCAAGGTTGTCAGAGGGCAAATTATTAATATTGAACTGTATTCTAATACTGCTGTTTTATGGGTATATTGCGTGTGTGGTGGGGGGGTAGGGACGTGTGTGTGTGTGTGTGAGTGTTGATCTGGCAGATAGACAGTCAGAAGAGAGAGTGACAGGGTCACTATGAAGATATGAGCATGTTTTTCTGATTAAGAGACTGTGTGTCTCCCAGTCTGAGAGTCCAAGGGTAGGCTGAGTACCCCCAGAGAAAAGACTCCCAGCACCAGATGTGAGCTTTCCCCTGCTGTAGGGGGATGTCACAGGAAAGGGGGCCTCAGAGGTTTTACAGAGCCTGTGAACTTATCCCACTACCTCCACCCCACTCCTGTCAAAACACATAGACATGGCAGGAATTTCAGGCAGTGTGTGCGTGTGTGTATGTTTCTTTTTATCTCACCTGTCACTAGTTCAACAGCCACATTTTCTTTCTGTCAAAACAAAGTTTATTTGTCACGTGCGCCGAATATAACAGGAAATATAAATATTTCACCTTAGAGTGAAATGCTTACTTACAGGCTCTAACCAATAGTGCAAAAAAGGAATTAGGTGAACAAAAGGTAGGTAAATAAAAACAACAACATGTTGATAGAAGTTAGGTAGAACTGATTTAAGTTTCCCTGCATTAAAGTCTCCGGCCACTAGGAGCGCCCCCTCTGGGTGAGTGGTTTCCTGTTTGCTTATTTCCTTATACAGCTGACTGAGTGCGGTCTTAGTGCCAGCATCTGTCTGTGGTGGTAAATAAACAGCCGTGAAAAGTATAGCTGAAAACTCTAGGCAAGTAGTGCGGCCTGCAATTTATCACAATATACTCTACTTCAGGCGAGCAAAATCTAGAGACTTCCTTAGATTTCGTGCACCAGCTGTTGTTTACAAATATGCACAGATTTGCCCCCCCCCCCCACGTCCCGTCTTACCGGAGTGTGCTGTTCTATCTTGCTGGTGCAGCGTATATCCCGCTAGCTGAATATCCATGTCGTCATTCAGCCACGATTCCGTGAAACATAGGATATTACAGTTTTTGATGTCGCGTTGGTAGGATATTTGTGATCGTACCTCGTCTAATTTATTGTTCAATGATTGCACGTTGGCGAGTAATATTGACGTAATGGCAGCTTTCCCACTCACCTTCTACGGATCCTCATGAGGCATCCAGCTCTGTGTCCTCTGTTCCTACGTCTCTTGCTCTTGCAACTAACTGGGATGTTGGCCTTGTCTGGTGTTAGGAGAATGTCCTGTGCGTCCTGCTTGTTGACGAAAAAATCTTTGTTTAATCCGAGGTGAGTGATCGCTGTCCTGATATCCAGAAGCAATTTTTTGCTCTAAGATACGGTTGCAGAAACATTATAACAATAATTTACAAAATAAGTTACAAATAACGCAAAAAAAAACCACATTGGTTGGGCGCCCGTAAAACTGCTGCCTTTTCTTTCGGTGCCATTTTATAAACTAAACAATAGAGAAACTATGTCTTACAGTAGATGCATGAGTGGATAAAGTCGTAGCTATAACTTTGGAAAAAGCAACACAGCTAAGGGGTTTACAGTATAGCCTTGTCTGTAAGCTTTCTTTGTTTTGAGACTGAATCTTTGTTCAAGCGTTGGCAATGGAATTGCTTTCATTGTGAAACACGTCTCCTCCAGGGCTTGTTGTTGATCAAACCATTGTTTTTTTACTTAATCTCACTGCAACCAATCTATCAAATGATTGGTTAAATCCACTCAGGGGGTCAAAAGGGAATTTTTACTAGGATTAAATGTCAGGAATTGTGAAAAACTGAGTTGAAATGTATTTGGCTAAGGTGTATGTAAARTTCCGACTTCAACTGTACATTATATCAGTTTGATATTTTTTATTGTTTTCTACCCATTTTCCTTCTGCCCTGACAGTCTTGTTTCTAGTCTGGCTCCACCCTATGTGCCCGTGTGAGAGAAAGAGTGCCTGCTGGTTGTTGTTTGTGGGAATGTGTATTACCTCAACCTAAAGATGAATACTTATCTCTSTGTCATTTCAGTTGATGGCGTGTCCGWGTCTCAGAAGGAGGAGGTTRCTGAGARGATGGASTCCCTCCAGGCTGTGGTGGCCTCTCAGGTGAACAGAGAGAAGGAGGWGAATGAGTCTCCTGACGCCAACAACATCACCGGGCCTGAACAGAAGGAGGTTGAGGAGAAACCGGGCGAGGCCAACGAGGTGGGTTTCAAGAAGATCTTCAATTTCATCGGCTTCAAGTTCACTCTGAAGAAGGACAAAAATGAGAAGACTGACCCYGTGCAGATGCTGAAGTTGATGGACAAGGAAGTGGAAGGAGGYACTAAGGGGTCTGAGGAAACTAAGGAGGAAGCCGCCACTGCAGAGGAGGGGAAGGCAGCTGAGCCAGAGACCGCCACTGTTGAGGCTGACGCCGCTGAAACCACAGCTYAGGCTGCAACTCCAGTGGATGCCCCATCTAAGACTGTGGATGGAGAGGCTGCAGAAAAAGAGTCTTCGGACCCAGCTGCAACTACCCCACGTGGCCAGGACGCCCCCATGTCCCCCTTCAGAAGGTTCTTTACACAGGGAATCTTCTCCAACCAGCGCAAGAAGGCAAGTATCAAAAGAGCCAAAGAGGAACCAAAAGAGAAAGCTGCTGAGGAGAAGATAAAGGAGGGAGAGGAGAAAGCAGAGGCTGGGGTGGAGGAGGAGCGAGAGAAAGCAAAGGAAGAGGTGAAGGAGGTGGAGCCAGTGACAACACCAGAAACTGAGACACCTGAAGCATCTGCCAAAGAGATCAAAGAGAAGATCCAAGCCGAATTTGCCATGGAAATCTCAGACGCCGCTATTACTGATGACGCCAAACAAGCGGAGGATAATGTTGAAGAAGCTGTGGAATCAGACAAGGCCCCAGTTGAGGTCACCACCGAGGCTGAGCTTTTCTCATCCCAGAAGAAGGTCAAGGCCCAGGGAAGCCCACTGAAAAAGCTCTTTACTGGGGCTGGCCTGAAGAAGCTCTCTACCAAGAAACAGAAGAAAGACAAGAAAGATACGGAGACCAAGCTGACCGGGTCTGGGGAACAGGCGGCTGAACAGCTCCAGTCCTCTACAGAGTCGGCAGAGGTCCAGAAACCTGACAGTGGGGCATCATCTCCAGAGGAGTCTGGTGAGCATGCCATCGGGGTGGAAGCCACCCAAGCTGAGGCCAGCCAAGAGGCTGATGAGGTAACCAGCTCAGACGAAGGGAAGAAGAAAGAAGGTATCATGCCCTGGTCCTCCTTCAAGAAGCTGGTGACACCCAAGAAACGAGTCAAGAGGCCCTCTGAGAGCGAGGACGAGGCAACTGTTGAGAAGGCCATGTCGGCCACCCTGTTCTCCACTGAGAGTGCCATGTTTGTGGAGAAAAAGAAAGAGGAGCCGGAACTCACTGAGGAGGAGCCAAAAAATGAAACCACAGAGGACCTGGAGGGTAGCACAGAGGACCCCAAAAAGATGAAGATGGACACCTCACTCTCCTGGGAGGCCCTGATGTGTATGGGCGGCAACAAGAAGAGGACCAGGAAGACCTCTGACTCTGAAGATGAGGAGACCAAAATCGAAGAGGAGGCACCACCAACGGGGGAAGAMCAGGTTAGGACAGCAGAGTCTCCTCTTGGCAGCTCTGGAGAGGCAGATCAGGAAAACACAGTGTCATCCCCTGAACCATCCACTAGCCCCGCCGCAGGAGACTCCACCTGGGATACTCTCAAGCGTCTTGTCACCCATAGAAAGAAGCCCAAAAACGAGGAGAAGACAGATGAATCTGGTGGCGAACAGGTAATCTCAGACAGTGAAATTCCCAAAGAAGAGTCCTCCTTCTCTCTGAGGAAACTCATTCCCGGACGCAGAAAGAAGAAGCTGCTTTCCTCCAATCTGGGGTCTGGCGAGGAAGATTCCGACACACCAGCCGTGGTCCCTCTTTCAGAGTACGACAACGAGCACGCCGAGAGTAAAGAAGAGGCTGAAGCCGAAATGATAGTGGAGACAAAGGACTCTGAGGAAGCAGCACCAATCACTCAGGTCCAATTGTCCATTGAAGAGAGATCCCCCTCTTGGATCTCAGCCAAGGCGGTCATGGAAAACCTCCAGGAGATTCCACATGATCAGTTGAGTGACATCCCAGAAGAGGGTGCCGCCACCCCCAAATCTGCTGACACCACCATCGCAGAGGACATTGCAGAACAGACCACATTCCTGCTCTCATGCCAAGAGCAGGAACCTGAGTTGTCTGTTGCCGAGCTGACTGCAAATTCTGATGCCGAGAACATTTTAGAGCAGATCCCAGAAGCAGTCACTTGCCAGGAGCCTGAGCTGTCTGTTTCCGAGGTAACTGAAGAGATGATCCCAGCCACGTATGGCGAAACCACCCCTCTGCCCAATGAGCCTGAGACAGAGTCTTTGGAGGTCCCGCAGGAGGCTGTGGAGCTGCTCAGGGATCTTCCAAGCCTGACTTCTGTGGAAATCATAGAGATCCCACTGGAGGAGGCTGCTTCCYTCCCAGAACCCACACCGCCGATCGAGTTCACCGAAACCAAATCAAAGGTTGTCTTGATGGTGCATGAAGTAATCGAGGGTTCCGCCATCTACACTGTCCTGGACACCAAGGAGATCACCAAGGTGGCTGTGGAGAAGCTTGTAATTCCCACRATGGAATGTCTAGCTGAGATCAGCAATGGTCTATCCACTGAGACGCCGGTAGAAGATAAGGCTGATCCAACTGAGGCGGCTGACGCTAATGAGGACCCAGTATTCAAGGCTCAAGTGGAGCAGGTCGAAAGCATATTCCTGGAGCCGCCACCAGAGAAAACTATTGAAGACATCCCAGATCCTAATATAGCCACTGAGGGTAAAGAGCATGAAGATGAAAKGGTCACCACGATCAATAATATCAAGATGGAGGTTGAAATTGTTGAGGCCCCTGCGGTGAATGAGAACATTGTGGACCCCATTGTACCAACTGTCGAAGACTCCATTGCCGCTAACATTGTGTATGGCTCTGAGACACCTGTCATTGAGGTCAAAAGTAAAGAAGAGATGGCTGCCGTCGAAGAGATCGCTGCTGTAGAGGAGGTGAATGAGCCTGCTGCCCGAGAAACGGTCACTTCACTAACTGATGCCAACCAGCCCACAGTCACTGAAGTGTGCGAGGCAGTCATTGTTGCCCCTGCTGAAGAGTTTGCCATTGTAAAGGAGACCACGTACCTCGTCTGCCCACTGTCCGAGTCCTTGGAAACCCAGCAAGTGGAGGTCACAGAGGCCGTGGCAGTGGAAAAGGTCTCAGTGGCAGTTGCAGAGCCCGCTGGCGATGACCAAATTCAAGTGCAGGTGACTGAGGTTGGTGTTACAGAGGCTGAAGAGACAAAGGAGGCAGAGGCCATGGAGGAGACGGGCTTGGTCATCGCTCAGGTGCTCATCCAGAGTGCTGTGGAGAAAGTGTCTGAAGCAGAGTTTGAACCCAAAGCGCCTGCCTCTGCCAATGCTACCATCACAACTGAAGATGCACTACCAGTCCAGGCGGTAGCAACGATAGAGAAAGAGATTGAATTAGTAGCAGAGGAGAAACCTGTCATTGCTGAAACTCCTGTAGTCCAAGTTGAGGCACCAGCACCAGAAACCCCAGCAGAGGTGTCTGCTACTCCAGAGGCACCAGCCGAGGCTGAAAAACCACAAAAGGAAGTCCACGAGGCTGTCCAGGTCATTGACACCGTTCCAGTCACAATTGAAAACACAAAGAGTATCAAGGAGGTGGAGGATGTTCTCAAAGCGGAAGTAGAGGAAATAAAACAGGAAGTGGAATTAAAGCAAGCAATGGAGGTCAATGTAAGTGTGGAGAAAGTTGTAGAGGTTGAAGTTGTAACAGAGGTGGAACAGACAGAGAGTGAGACAGATGGAAAGGCAGAGGAGGAGATCAAAGAGGTAGAGGGCAACATCGAGGCATTAGAGGTTCAGGAAGTTCCACAATCTYAGGTAGAGGAAGTAGTTAAGGAATTCCAACTCGAGGTTCAACAAGCTGAGGTAATAGCGGTGGTTCAGGAAGTGATAGCAGAGGTTCCCACTCCAGAGACAGCTGAAGAGAAGTCAGAAGCAACGATTGTGACAGAAGAGACCCCAGTCCCAGATGCCCCCACAGAGACTGCTGAAGCCCCAGCCCAGCCAGAGGAGACAACTGCAGAGGTCGTAGTCCCACAGACCACACAGGTGGTCATACAGGCAACAGAGATCATTGAAGAGGAAATCATGGTGGAGGAGGTGGTAGAAAAAGATGCCATTGTTAGCTCACCAGAGACAAAGGAAGCCCCGGCCAAAGAAGACACAACAGACCCTGAACAAACGCCAGACACCCCCACCCCTGAACCCACACCAGATACCCCCGCCCCTGCTCCAACTGTCGCCGATGTTGTCGAAACAAACATGAAAGACGACAGTGCCGCAGTTCAGGAACAGGRATCGGACGGCCCCCAGACAGCACTGGAAGAGCATCAAACGGATGTTTCAACAGAGGCTGTGGCTGCCATCCAAGACGCCCCAGTTAACAGCATGGAAGAGGAGGTTGCTCTTGCCATGGCTGTGACAGTTGCCAGCCCAGCGGAGGCAGCGGCAGAGAAGTCGACGTCGGTGAAGTGTGCGGAGGTGATGGTGCAGGTGATTGAGGAGGTGGTGAAGGAGATCAAACCTGTCTCCTAAGAGCTCACAGCAGCATCGTGAGCAGGTGAGCAGTCTATATTATACAATTACCTGTTTTAAGCAATGAGTGGATGTTGTCAAAGAGTTCCAAAAATATTTCCCCACAATTACTGTAAATGSATTTAGTTAATGTTAGTCATCTGATCATACCCTCTGCCTTGTCTTCTACCACAAGGAAGCGTTTTCTTGTGTTTTACCATGGTATCAATTCTAGATATGTTATTATGGTTATTTTATTCCACTAGCYAAAAAAGAGTGATAGAAAAGAGTACCCACATTTATTTTGTTTTTTCCAGAATTCCTTTGTCGGGTATCACACAATCTTKTCGTGGTGGCTTTTTAAAAACAACAATGGGCCCTGCTTTTATTAGGGGGGAGAGTGAGAGAGAGAGCGAGAGAKGTAATCTACAATATATCCAAAAAAGAATTCTCCACTCAGACACACGAGTCATAAAGTTATTCTGTTTTAAACTACTTTGAGTGCTCAAAGTATGACATCTTAGAAAGATCTATTAGAAGAAAATTCAATCACTGATTGGACTTTTCTAGATAACTCAATTGCCTAATTGCTATCCACAGGATGGGAGATGGAGACCAGTTCCCTTTCAGTCAGCACTCTCGGTACAACACAACTTTGAGGATGTCACGTTCTGACCTTAGTTCCTTTGTTTTGTAATTTGTTTTAGTATGGTCAGGGCGTGAGTTGGGTGGGTTGTCTATGTTAGTTTTTCTATGATTTTCTATTTCTGTGTTTGGCCTGATATGGTTCTCAATCAGAGGCAGCTGTCAATCGTTGTCCCTGATTGGGAACCATARTTAGGTAGCCTGTTTTCTGTTGGGTTTTGTGGGTGGTTATTTTCAGTCTTTGTGTGTCTGCACCAGATAGAACTGTTTCGGTTTTCACTTTGTTGTTTTGTATTTTGAAGTGTTCACTTTCATTAAATAAGATCAACACTTACCACGCTGCACCTTGGTCCTCTCTTTCTCCCGACAACAACCGTTACAGAGGAGTCAGACTCTCGTGACTTTGACAGGCGTTAGGCTTGGATTCATTATTAAAATTCTTCCACTCTTCACCTCGATGTGAGCAGTAACGATTCACACTACTAAAAACGTCATTTTTGGGAAAACAAGACTATCTGTCTTTGCCCCAACTAAACTGTCCCTTCGTGGTAGAGCGTGCWCACCCCCTGAACTTAACGTGCTGGAGTTTGTATTTGTTCTCATWGTTTCCTAATCACAAACAATGAGTTATTCTTCATTTGCTTCTGCAATGAGTAAGCTGGATAAAAATGCTACCGAGATGAAGGCTAAGCCGGGTTCGGGTTCGCGWCCATGCCCATTGTCACGCGGTTATTTTATATCTCCAAAGATACTCAATATTTCTGTGTTTGTCTCCGCTTGGAGTAGGGGCATGAATGAATGACGCATTGGACACCAGGGCTTTGCTACCTCTAGCGGGGGAAGCCCTGGTGTCCAATGCGTCATTCATAGAACTGTGCCGAGTTCATTCTGCGCATGTCCCGGTGTACCGTTCTGGTGCTCGGGAAAAGCATGGGAGCTACTGTGATGGCACATTGTCGTCTTTGGCTGATGCTCTTACAGGTGCCAGAGAGGGACAGACAGATGTACCCTGATGAGACAATTTTCTCCTATGGGGTTGTTCAGCTCGGCCCTGGAGGCCACACAGGCCTGGTTCAAGGTTAAAAGAAGCAGGAAGAGGCGCTGCACGCTTTTCTACATCGGAGGTCCTTCAGGGCTGTCGGTGGAGCACCTTCCCTAAAGCCGACAGGTGGAGCCCCGCTGGCTAAGAGGGCTGGCTAAGAGGGCTGCCCCAGGGGCCGGGCCCAGCACCAGGACGGATCGTTACAAGTCCGAGGCAGAGCCTCCCCAAACACCCATTGTGACAGCAGTACCCCCAAGTGGCACGGCCAATCTGGGTGTGTCACTGATGGCCAATGCCCACGAATCCAGAGTGGGCCGGGCTTCAGACAAACATTTGTGCGTAAACACCTTGTTTCAACCCCATTGTTCACGGGTATCAAAAGTGTTGTGTATCCCACATGTGTATCCCACATGTGATTTCAATCAAATATGTCCCTCCTCCACATTCAGACACACAGTTGTCTTCCTTGTCTTGTCGTATAAACTGAATTTAGGTGTACTATTCAAATTTTTTCAACCAGGAAATGGCGGAGCAATTTCTGCATAGTGCTTCCTTCAGGGAGGAAATATCCTCCCTGCTCCAGAAGTAGGCAATACCGGTGGTTCTTCTGTCGGAGGCCCAGAACGGCTGGTACAGTCAGTATTCCGAAAAGGGAAGGGGGCTACGTTCCATTCTAGACCTTCGTACCCTAAACAAGCACCTCAGGGTTTGCACATTCAGAATGCTCACAAACCAGAGGCTGTTATGGTCCATGCGTCCCGGCGATTGGATCACCACAATCAACCTGAAGGAGGCGTATTGTAATGTGCCCATGTACCCCGTTCACAGAACATTTTGAAGGTTCCATTATGAGGGGATAGCCTACGAGTTTTTGGTCCTGTTGTGCGGTCTGTCCCTCTTGCTTCATGCCTTTTTAAAGGTAGTGGAGGTGGCTCTAGGGGCTGAGGGTGTTGGCCTATCTGGACAATTGGCTAATAGCAGCAGAGTCAAGGGAACAAGCGATGTTGCACACATCCAGGCTAGTGTCCCATATTCAGTCTATAGGTTTTATTGTAAACCAGAAAAAGAGCTGTCGGACGCCA
This sequence comes from Salvelinus sp. IW2-2015, assembly GCF_002910315.2. Lineage (NCBI taxonomy): Eukaryota > Metazoa > Chordata > Actinopteri > Salmoniformes > Salmonidae > Salvelinus > Salvelinus sp. IW2-2015. Next base: position 29,340,462 of record NC_036868.1, on the reverse strand, counting down.
TTGCAGTGCATTCTGTTCCTGTGTCTCGAGTTAGACTTGCACGTGAATCACACTTTTTATATCCATGCAGAGGGTTTCCGGGTCCTGGCTCAGCTTTGCCCAATTTTGGATTGGGCGCACTGTGCATTATCGCCAGTTCCTGCGCTTACTGTGGATGATGGCTTCTATGGTAGTAGTCGTTCCCCTGGGGCTATTATTGATGCAGCCTTTCAAGCACTGGGTACTAGCCACTCGCTTGGACACAACTCGCCACCTAAACCGGTCGCTTTGGGTGTCCATGGCATGGGTGCGGGCACTGGCCCAGTGGGAGGACCCCCAGGTACTGTCGCAAGGGGTTCTCATGGGCCAGGTGTTATTCCGCAAGGTGGTCACGACAGGGATGCGCTGTGCAATGGCTATTCAATTCTGGAGATATGGACGGTGATTACTAATGTTACTGTCCTCACTACAACAACAAAAAATATTTAAATACTTGTCATTTTGCCCTTTAAACATTTAATTGAAATACTGTAGAATTCCGTTCCTTCCTATGGAGGACTGCTCCTACTGGAGAGTGCCAATATGGCCCGCCAGTGGCTTCAAAGCCTCTCAATGGCCAAAACATACAGTGCTTTCAGAAAGTATTCACACCCCTTGCCTTTTCATTATCCAGAATTTAAAATGGATTGAATAGAGAAGTGGAATTATGCTTTTGGAGACAAAAGCTGAAAAGTAAAAGCTGAAATGTGTTCAGTCAATAAGTATTCAACCCCTTTGTTAAGCCTGAATAWGTTCAGGAGTAAAAAAGTGCTTAACAAGTCACATAAATTGCATGGACTCTGTTTACAATAATAGTGTTTAACATAATGTTTTTATGACTACCTCATCTCTCTACCAGACATGAATATCCCTTTGAGCATGGTGACGTTATTAATTACACTTTGGATGGTGTATCAGTACACCCAGTCACTACAAAGATACTGGCGTCCTTCCTAACTCAGTTGCCGGGGAGGAAAGAAACCGCTCAGGGATTTCACCATGAGGCTAATGGTGACTTTAAAACAGTTATAGAGTTTAGTGACTGTGATAAGAGAAAACTGAGGATGGATCAACATTGTAGTTACTCCACAATATTAGCCTAATTGACAGTGAAAAGAAGGAACCCTGTACAGAATAACAATATTCCAAAACATGCATCCTGTTTGCAGCAAGGCCCAAATAATACTGCAAAACAAGTGGCAAAGCAATTAACTTTTTGTCCTGAATACAATGTGTTATGTTTGGGGCAAACCACTCTCCATATTTTCAAGCATAGTGGTGGCTGCATCATGTCATGGGTATGCTTGTAATTGTTAAGGACTGGGAGTTTTTCAGGATACATTTTTTTATGCCATGGAGCTAAGCACAGGCAAAGTCCTAGAGGAAAACTTGGTTCAGTCTGCTTTCCACCAGACACTGGGAGATGAATTCACCATTTAGCAGGCCAATAAACTAAAACACAAGGCCAAATCTACACTGGAGATGCTTACCAAGAAGACAGTGAAATATTTGAGTGGCCGAGTTACAGTTTTTACTTAAATCTTCTTGAAAATCTATGGCAAGAACTGAAAATGGTTGTTTAGCAATGACCAACAAACCATTGGAGTTTGAAGAATAATGGGCAAATGTGGCATAATCCAGGTGTGGAAGGCTCTTAGAGATTTACCCAGAAAGACTCACAGCTGTAATCTCTGCCAAAGGCGATTCTAACATGTATTGACTTAGGGGGTTGAATACCTATCTAATCAAGACGTGTTATATATATTTTTTAATATTCTACAAATGTTACAAGTTTTCTAAGGGGTGTGATTACTTTCTGGAGGCACTGTAGCATCAGCAAATCATCATAATTGAGTTCCTCTGGGCCCAGCCCCTGAGAGTGCGCGGGGTTTACCTCTGAAGGTTATTGCTACTATTCAGTCTGCAAGGGCACCCTCCATGAGAGGGCTGTGTTTAAGTGACAGGCGTTTGAGCTCTGGTGCCAAGATAAAGGACTTGTTCATTTTCAGTGCTCCGTGAGAGACATCCTAGTGTTCCTACAGGAGCTTTTCGAGCAGGGTCGGGCATTCTCCACACCGGGGGCCCAACCCCTGGGTGTTAGGTTCCTTAAAAGGTGTGTGCTGTCTCAGACCGGTCTCTAAACCTATTGCGCCAACATGGGATTTGGCTATGTTTTTGGAGGCTACCTTTGAGACTCTGGAGTCGGTGGATCTTAAGATCCTCTCCTACATGACCTCCCAGCTCATGGCTTTGGCCTCGGCTAAACGTGTTTGGGACCTCCACGCGTCATCCATATACCCTTCCTATACTCAGTTCGCCCCTGGCAACGGTAAGGGGACGTTGCATCTGAATGCTGCCTTCTTCCCGAAAGTCATGGTTATGTCCCACAGGTCTTTAGCTTTTGAGCAATTTCCCTTGCCTCCTTTTGCTTCTGAAGAGCAACAGAGGTTACATGCCCTGTGTCCAGTACGAGCTTTATGCACGTACATTGAGCAGACCTGGGATTTCCGGTTAGGTGACCAGCTTTTTGTCTGTTTTACCAGCTCACGGCAGGGCACTCTCTAAGCGTCTCTCCCACTGTATTGTGGAGGCTATCTCCCTGGCATATAGCAGAAAGGGCCAAGGGTTACATAGCGGTGTTTTGCGCCCACTCCACCAGGTGTCTGGCAGCGTCTTGAACATAATTTAAAGGGTTGACTGCAGGGCATATTTGTGCTGCGGCGAGTATCACCACTCACTTTTGTGAGGTTTTATCGCTTGGGATGTCACTGCTCCCAGTGTAGCCCACAGCATGCATACAGCTAGGACAGGAGAGGGTCATTAGGCAGCGTGTCCCGTGTGCACAATACCCAACTGCTGCATCTTGAGGGGTGGAGGTCTGGGTGGTCTGCCATGGGCCATTTCATTTGGTATCCGTTGGGGCCAGCTTGGGGCGGGATTCTAGTTCCCCATAGTTGTGTTGTACCACAAGTACTGAATGAAAGGGAACGTAATGTTATGAATATAACTACTGTTCCCTGAAGGAGGGAAATGAGGTACAACACCTGTTTGGCACCGCACCGCCCGTTCCTAGGCTCTGTGAAGTGCAGTACTGAATTGAAGGAATTAATCTGAGCATCACGCTTATCACCTGTGGAAGACATGAGTTTTGGCCTGATTTTTGTTCTTCAATCGAAGTCGCTAGAGTGCAACTCCCCATAGTTGTGTTGCACCTTGTTTCCCACCTTCAGGGAACAGTAGTTATAGTTATAACYTGTGTTTCCAAGGATAATGGTATCCGTTTACTAATAACATGTATTTCTCTCTACCCCAGCTGTAGATGCAAGATGGTTGACTGGGAACCTGACTGTCCTGACCAGGTAGTGAGTGATAGTGAAAAAGGGAACGAGAGAGATCGAGCGAGAGAATGCTCTGGGGAGAAACACACTGAGACTCAGCTCCAACCCACCCTGCCCAGAGTGACTGAGCGACAACTTCACCCCTCTCCTTCCCCCCTGCCCCCTTCACCCCCTGTCCTGTAGCACCAGCCCCTTCACACAGAGGTGACCCCCCCCCCACCCCTGGAGTGAAGCATCAATCCCCCTAAACACACACCAAGCCACTGTCCTAGTCCCACTCATCTGAAGCTTCCCACCTGGCTGGTAATCAATGTGATGTACGCTTGCTGTCTTGATGAGCTTCCATCGCCCATGCTGGAACTCGTCTGCTGTCCCATGGAGAGTGTGGTGTGTGTGTGTGTGTGTGTGTGTGTGTGTGTGTGTGTGTGTGTGTGTGTGTGTGTGTGTGTGTGTGTGTGTGTGTGTGTGTGTGTGTGTGTGTGTGTGTGTGTGTGTGTAAACGTGTAAAGTGAGTTCGAGAAAGTGTGTGTGTGTGGTCTTAGAGTTGGAGGATTATTATCTTGGAAATTGTATTTATATTGTTTGAGCATTTTCTCATTCTCCCCATCCTTTATCTTTTCTATTTCTGGTTGTATAGAATATGTGCCCCATTTTCTCATACATATGTAAGACAATGTCTGGATTTTGCAGAAAGTCTACCTTAACCATGTGATGTGATTTCAATGGCAGGGTCCGGTATCATTGATTACAGAGGATGACTTAATGTGAATAGACAGGGTGTGAGGTGAAAGCCAATAGAAGTGCAACAATCTTAAACTTTAACCTTTGACATTCAGCCTGACAATATATTTTCTGCTCCTACTGTAGATAAAACATACTTCACTGGCTGAAAAAAGTATTGTTACTTTCTGAAATATATAGTATGTCTCTGATTATCGTGTAGAAATACAATAAAACACTAAAACACTTCAATGCAAATTTTGCTGAGATAACAAGGCCTTGGAGGATGTAAAGTTGCATAATGGTAAAGGCCACGTACTCTCATGCAATGCCATGCCAATTGGCCACATAGTGGCGCTATAACAAGCGATTGAAAAGGGAAACGCCCCTCACCCCATGTGACCTAAAGTCCTGCAATTCAGTACATAGGTCCCTCCCCTCACAAGGAACAAATTTGCCTCAAGAACACATAATGATGAATTATTCGCTATTTTTAATTTTGTGGAAAAACACTCAATACTCGTCTGGCACTGAATGACCGATCTCCACAGAACTTGATACATGGCATCTACGAACAAATTTAGGAAACAACAAAGGCTAACAGTTCTTCCATGAAGGGTATCTATATTATTATGAAGGTAAGTTAATGTTTTCATTATGAAGATTGCATTTACACTGATTTGAATATCTAAATAACTAGGGTTTTGCAATGTAATCCTAAGACTTGCTTGATACAGTATACAGTACAAGAGCTCAATCTTGAAGTGTGTAATAAGCAGTGTGTAGTTATTCTAAACACATTTCTGTAGTAACCCCTCTTGATATTGGTATTCTGTAGCAAGTTTGACATAGGTTTGCATTCAGCAGACGCCAATAGTTTTTGCAATAATGTGTTTTGAGAACAAGAGTACTAATACATGCGCTGTGTAACGTTGATATAGTCATTCGGAGTGCTAGCGGCATCACTACAGACACCCTGGTTCGAATCCAGGCTGTATCACAACCGGCCGTGATTGTGAGTCCCATAGGGTGACGCACAATTGGCCCAGCGTCGTCCGGGTTTGGCCGGTGTAGGCCATCATTGTAAATGAGATTTGTTCTTAACTGCCTTGCCTAGTTAAAGGTTAATAAAATAAAAATCTCTGGCCACAACAGTGATCTTTTAAATGAGAAAAGTAGGCAAAGCATCTGAAGTTATGTTAAACTAAATTGTTTAGCTAATTCAGTAATGTTTATATGAAGTAGTGTGAAATTCTGTCATAAGCAAAATATAAATCGATGCGTTTTTTCCTGGTCCCACACCAGTAATGCTTTCCTGGCCTTAAYTAACCAATGTAGTAAATTAGGCCAAATTTTACCAGAGCGAATATCGACAAAGGGTCTTGGAGTATGTGTTCATGTAGGATAACTTTTGCCTAGAGAGAATGAATGGTGATATACCATACAATGATGACAATGTCAATAAATAACAGTTAGGTGGCGACCTTTGTTGCCCAGTATGCATGTAGCAGTTAAACTGTTATGGTTGTTACTGTCATTCCAAAAGCATTACCAACATTTTCTATCTTCAGAATGTTGCCAAGTATGGTACTATGTTGTAGAAAGAAGGAAGGGAAGCACTGCTAAGGTACACAATAGTAGGTTTAGGTTGACAGAAGGTGCACTTTCATAAAAGGGGTACACTGGTAATCAAAAAGAAAGGAGCACCAAGGCACTCGTCATAATAATAATTAAAATGCCTTCATTTCTATGACATGTTCAAGGGAAACAAAGGTGAAGAACGACAACGTGTTTTGGCTGCATGGCCTTCGTCAGGGAGTACAAAGATATGATAATACCATGTCCTCTTTTGAACAGCTTTTTCCAATCAACCCTGATTTGAAGGGGGAGTGGTTACAGAATTCATTGGACAATACCTAGTAAGCAATACTATACACATTAAAAAGTGAAATACTGTAGATATGTTATCAAAATGCAAATAAAGTCTAGAAGTATCAGAACCCGTAAAGGTAGTTCTAACCTTGAATATAACTGGGCAAGGTAGCAGTGGCAATTTTAGCATGCATATCTTGGTGGGGCAAACTCCCCCCAAAAGTTTTAGATGCATGCCAGCAAAGCCACTACACAGCACAACACTAAACAATACATTAATTGAACTATAACGGAGACAAACGGTGCCCACAAACTGTTAGGGCCTACATAAAGCTGTCCCAACCGCAGTCCCAACACCATACCACCACTACACCTGGCTATCAGAGGAGCCTTGTCGGGTAGCGAAACAGTTCATTCAACCTCATTTATTGCCTTTTAATAAAACATAGCTGAAATGGCTGACTTGCTTAAACAAATATGGTTTCTACTGACAATTGAGATGTACAAACTATGGCATAAGAGGACGACAAGTGGATAAGAGGCAATCCATAATTTTGATTAAGACATTAATTAAGGATTGGACCCATTCAATTTCCACCTAAAATGACACACCCAAATCAACTGCCTGTAGCTCAGGACCCGAATCAAGGATATGCATATTTCTGATACTATTTGAAAGGAAACACATTCAAGTTTGTGGAAATGTGAAATATATGTAGGAGAATAACACATTAGATATGGTTCAAGATAAAAAACTAAAAAACATGTTTTCTTTGAAATGCGAAAGGAAGGCCATACATTGACCTTGGAATATGGGTGTAATGTAGATGTTGTCCAGAAGATGGCAGCAGTGTGTGTGCATCAGACGAGTTTGCCCAAATGTACCCAAGTGTCTGAATTGGTCAATTGATAAATTCCCAAGTATGTAACTATAGAGAACATGCAAAAATATTATGGTATAATTTTTTTTTAGTTTACACACTCCAAGGAATGTCATACATGATGGATCATTAGCTTCCCTACATAAAAGACACTAACCTTCACACATCTAGATGTCCGGACGGGGTTAGTGTGGAGCCAAAGACAACCGACGGGTCAGACTGAAGGATCCAGATCAGTTAGAACTCAAGTTTACTATTACTTATTTGATTTAACCTTTATTTTAGCAGGAGATGAGGATCAATCATTTTACGGATGAGCCCTGCATCAATCCATCAAATAAACGCAAACATATTATATAGAGTATGGGGAACACAATCAATATAATGAGATATGTGGACCAATAGACAATAAGACACTGAGAATTCACAGCCACACAATGTCATATCCAAAATAACCTACACTGTTACGGTCGAGTGTAGAGACGGACCAAGGCGCAGCGTGCTCTGAGTTCCACATCTTTATTAAAGTGAAACTTACAAAACAAAAAGGAAACAAACAACGAACCGTAACATAAGAGGTGCAACATGCACTTACTCAAAACAAGATCCCACAAAAAACCGGTGGGGAAATAGCTGCCTAAATATGATCCCCAATTAGACAACGATAAACAGCTGCCTCTGAATGGGAACCATACCAGGCCAACATAGACATAAACAACCTAGATTACCCACCCMAGTCACACCCTGACCTAACCAACATAGAGAATAAAAGGCTCTCTACGGTCAGGGCGTGACAGTAACCCCCAAAGGTGCGGACTCCGGCCGCAAAACCTGACTATAGGGGAGGGTCCGGGTGGGCATCTAGCGTCGGTGGCGGGTCCGGTGCGGGGCAAAGTACCCACTCCGCTCGCGGATCCGCCAGCTTCGGTGGCGGCTCTGGTGCGGGACTTTGCCCCCGCCCAGACCACGGGTCCGGCCATGGAGCCGGTAGAACGCCGTGCCCGGACTGGGCCTCGGCGCAGAGGAGGGCCCCGGCCATGGAGCTGGGTTGAACGCCGTACCCGGACTGGGCACCGGAGCCGAAGAAGGCTCCGGCCATGGAGCTGAGTTGGCCGCCGTGCCTGGACTGGGCACCGGCGCAGAGGAAGGCTCCGGCCTTGGAGCGGGACTGGACACCATGCCTGGACTGGGCATCGGTGCAGAGGAAGGCTCTGGCCTTGGAGCTGGACTGGATGCCGTGCCTGGACTGGGCACCGGCGCAGAGGAAAGCTCCGGCCATGGAGCTGGACTGGACACCGTGCCTGGACTGGGCACCGGCGCAAAGGGAGGCTCCTGCCATGGAGCAGGACTGGGCGCCGTGCCTGGACTGCGCACCGTCGCAAAGGAGGGCTCCGGCCTGTGGACCGTCGCAAAAGAGGGCTCCGGCCTGTAGACCGTCGCAAAGGAGGGCTCCGGCCTGTGGACCGTCGCAGGAGGTTCCAGACTGGGGACCGTCGCAGGAGGTTCCGGACTGGGGACCGTCGCAGYAGGTTCCGGACTGGGGACCGTCGCCGGAGGGCTCCGGACTGGGGACCGTCGCCGGACTGGGGACGCGCACTGGAAGCCTGATGCGTGGGGCCGGCACAGGTTGCACTGGACTGGTGACACGTACTTCAGGGCGAGTGCGAGGGGCAGGCACAGGACGTACCGGACTGTGGAGGCGTACTGGAGGTCTGGTGTGTAGAGCCGGTACAACTTGTACCGGAACAATGACACACTTCACACGGTGAGTGCGGGAGCTAGCACAGGACGCACCGGGCTGGGAACACGTACCTCAGGGCGAGTGCGAGGAGGAGACACAGGACGTACCAGTCTGGGGAGGCGCACTGGAAGCATGATGCGTGGGACCGGCACAGATTGCACCGGACTGGTGACACGCTTCTCCAAACGCCTGCGTTGCCGCATACACCTCGCCAACTCCATTCTCCGGTATCCCTTCTCGCACTGTTCCATTGACTCCCAAGCGGGCTCTGGCACTCTCCCTGGGTCGACCGACCACCTCTCTATCTCCTCCCATGTTGTCTCTGGCTCACTCCTCGGCTCCGCCGACCACCACGTGTGCCCCTCCTCCCCCKAAAAATTGGGCTGTCTTTTAGGCTTTCTATGTGGCCGCGAACTCTGGCGTCGTCACTGTCCTCCCTTCTCTCCTTGCATCTGCTTCCACGGAAGGCGATCCTGTCCTGCCAGGATTTCCTCCCAAGTCCAGGATACTCTCCCCTCCTGGGCACGCTGCTTGGTCCTGTTGTGGTGGGATCTTCTGTCACGGTCGAGTGTAGAGACGGACCAAGGCGCAGCGTGCTCTGAGTTCCACATCTTTATTAAAGTGAAACTTACAAAACAAAAAGGAAACAAACAACGAACCGTAACATAAGAGGTGCAACATGCACTTACTCAAAACAAGATCCCACAAAAAAACAGTGGGGAAATGGCTGCCTAAATATGATCCCCAATCAGAGACAACAATAAACAGCTGCCTCTGAATGTGAACCATACCAGGCCAACATAGACATAAAACAACCTAGATAACCCACCCTAGTCACACGCTGACCTAACCAACATAGAGAATAAAACGCTGTCTATGGTCAGGGCGTGACATACACATAGGTTATATGGTATCCCACAAAAATATCTCAAATGAATATGCAACCATTTAAACAACTACAATAGCATGAGAAGCAAAAACATATTTTACTTAATGGTCTAAAAGGACATTTTCCTTTCAAAAACATTTATTCCGCTCACTGAAAGAGTCCTCCTCTATTAGTTCTGGTTCACTCTCCCAGTCAAATTCTTCAATAATTTCATCCATGTTCTACTTTTACAGTTCTCAGAAGAGTTTGAAGAACTAATTGAGCTATGCATAATGCAAACTCCTCTTTGTCCGGTTTATTTTCAATGGAGAATGAATCCCGTTGCGCGTGGGCTTAGCACAATGGCCTTTACTCATACAAAGGGCAATTACATACTCATGTAAAGCCCAGCTCATTGGCTAGCTAGTTGTGTTTCAAAACGATAGGTGGTCATTGGACCAAGATACAGTAAATCAAGTGAACACCGCCCGTCTCAATGATGTCTGTCCTTCATGGGCTAAAAGAGGTGTTGTGTAGCCAATACTTCATGTAGAATGGTGAAACAAAGTTTGGTTGCCTTCTAGAGTGTCTGAGAATTGCACACAAGGTATAGTGTTTATATTTCATCAATTGTTTTGATGCAAGTTGAGTCGGAATTCATGAGAAATGCTGTATACAACATCATGATAGGATATAAAAAGTGATTTTATCAAACAAAACTATGCTACATTTGATCTCTGGGACCCTCAGGAGAGTCCACCAGATGTAACTGGATAAGCTACACTTGGTCATCCAGAACTCGTAGTTGAATAGGCATGGTGAGTTGCTTCACCTAACCAGACCCTAGGGGTTGACCATCCAGCACAGTGAACAACAATGGAATGTCCAGCTTAGTGAAAGGCAGCCCCTGGTAGCGAGCAAATGTGCGATCCAGAAAACAGCCGGTAGKKCCAGCGTCTATGAAAGCAGGAATGTCCAACTGCCCATTGTCCCACCGCAGGTTGGCCAGAAGCAAAGTGCGTACCGTGTCGGCAACTGGAGACTGTATCTGACTCACCAGTATTCTCCCGTCTACTGACGAGTTATCCCGTTTCCTGTCAGCTTGGGACAGGAGGCACGGAAGTGTCCAGGCTGTCCACAGTAAAGACAACGTTGCTCAATAATCCTGCGCCTTCTCTCCAGAGCGGAAAGTCTGGTGCGTCCCAATTGCGTCGGCTTCTCTGAAGGACATGAAGCGGAACCAGGGCAGAATTGAGAACTCTGACGGGGTACAGAACAAACAGATACAGCATAAGGCAGTGGAACAACCGAAGAATCGACTCCCTCAGCGTGACCCGAAACACTGGAGACCACTCGGAACCCCTCCGAGTCTGTTCAGAAAGGCTGAGTGAAGTGCCTCTCTATTCCAACCGCTCTCAGCGGCGAGCGTCCGAAAGTCGATGGCGTAATCCGCTACGCTCCGTCTTCCCTGCTGAAGCACAATGAGTCTTTGAGCAGCGTTCCTGCCACTGATGGGGTGATCAGAAACCCTCATCTCCTAGGTGAAGCCTTGCCAATTAAAACAAATGTCTGATTGCTGCTCCCATATGGCCGTGACCCAGGCCAGAGCCCGTCCTGAGAACAAGGAGATGACGAATGCCACTCTGGAAACGATGCCTGCAGCTCAAAGACCAGAGAGCATTGGAGCAGGAACCCACAACACCTCTCAGGATGCCCCTCAAAGCGCTCCGGTGCCGGGAGATGAGGCTCCCGTAGTGAGGAAGACGCTGAGCTGGTAGGAAGTGGAGGATTAGGAACAGCCACAGGTGCAGCAGCCGTTGCTCCAGTCTGTCCTGTCTGCAGAGCGGACACGAGTTCTTAAATCATCCAACAATGCAGCCGCGTCTCATGGTGGCCAATCACAGTTCCATGGTGGGTGAGAGCCGACTTTAAATGGAGTTCGGCATGTTCCTCAGATGACTGAGAAATCTCTGCTGGGTCCATTGTTGACTTAGGTCTATTGTTACAATGATGCTTGTACAAACTCAAACCCAGTCACAGAGAAACACAGCAAGCAGAGGTAAGGGTAAATCCAGATCTTTACTTAAAGTCTTGACAAAAACAAGGCAACAGCACAAGAGTGCACTAAACCAAACACAAGACCTAAGCAAGGATCCAGGCCAAAAGAGGAACCTAAATAGCCAGGCAACCAGGTGAACAGAGCGGGAAAACAAACACAGGTGAAACCAATAAGAAACAATCAGGGTAACCTGGAAACTAGAAACAAGGTAAGGGTGCCCTTCAGCAGTAACCTAAGGAAGCGCACTCAAAATAAAACAGAATCTGTAACAGATGGGGCACTGGGCATTCAGGCCAAAGAGTTCAATCTTGGTTTCATCAGACCAGAGAATCTTGTTTCTCATGGTCTGAGCCCTTTAGGTGCCTTTTAACAAATTCCAAGTGGGCTGTCATGTGCTGTTTACTGAGAAGTGGCTTCCGTCTGGCCACTCTACCATAAAGGCCTGCTTGGTAGAGTGCTGCAGAGATGTTTGTCCTTCTGGAAGGTTCTCCCATTACCACAGAGGAACTCTGGCGCTGTCAGTGACCATCAGGTTCTTGGTCACCTCCCTGACCAAGGCCCTTCTCCCCTGATTGCTCAGTTTGACCGGGCGGCCAGCTCTAGGACGAGTTTTGGTGGTTCCAATCTTCTTCCATTTAAGAATGATTGAGGCCACTGTTCTTCGGGACCTTCAATGCTGCAGACAATTTGTCGTACTCTTCCCCAGGTCTGTACCTTGACAGAACCGTGTCTAGGAGCGCTATGAACAATTCCTTTGACCTCATGGCTTGGTTTTTGTCAACTGTGGTACATTATATAGACAGGTGTGTGCCTTTCCAAATCATGTCCAATCAATTGAATTTACATAAGGTCGACTCCAATCAAGATATAGAAACATCTCAAGTGTCACGCCCTGACCTTAGAGAGCCTTTTAATTTCTCTATTTGGTTAGGTCAGGGTGTCATTTGGGTGGGCATTCTAGTTTTTCTATTTCTTTGTTGGCCGGGTATGGTTCCCAATCAGAGGCAGCCGTCTATCATTGTCTCTGATTGGGGATCATACTTAGGCAGCCTTTTTTCCACCTTTAGTTTGTGGGATCTTGTTTTTTGTATAGTTGCTGTGTTAACGCTACAAAACTTTACGTGTCATTAAATTTTTCTTGCTTTTGGTGTTAAGGTAATAAAGTTATGATGTGCACCTTGGTCCGATCCTTCCATCAACGAACGTAACATCAAGGATGATCAATGGAAACAGGATGTACCTGACCTCAATTTTGTCTCATAGCAAAGAGTCTGAATACTTATGTGAATCAGGTATCTGTTTATTTTTAATAAATTAGCAAACATTTCTACAAACCTGTTTTCACTTTCTCATTATGGGGTATTGTGTGTAGATTGATGAGGGGGAAAAAATTATGAAATACATTTTAGTATAAGGCTATAACGTAACAAAATGTGGAAAAAGGGAAGGGGTCTGAATACTTTCCAAATGCACTGTATATCTAGCAATAAACAAGAAAAATCATCTGCCATAACAATACAGTGACTCAGAAATTACAGAAATGGCAACAACTTAGCTAGCTAGTCAGCTGCAAGCTAGCATAAAAATGAGTGCATAAAATGCTGTACAATGACAAAATGTTGTGTCAGGAAACATAAGAAAACAAATACTATTCTCACAGTTCTTGCATTCATGCACAGTGAAGGATAAAACATAATAATAATGTTAGAAAACCAGAGATTCTCTGCACAGCCACAGGTGGCGGGTTGAATTTGGGTGTGAGGCTAATTAACACTGAGCTCATGCTAGCTGTGAAGTCGTGTAACTCTTAAAGGGACAGGCCGCAATTCAGCTGCAGGAACCCCTCTTTATACTTCTATTGGTACATTTTTAAGCTATGACCCAGTACATAGATGGATGGCAGGGCTGCTCCAGTACAGTGGATGGCAAGGCTGCTACAGTACYTTAGATGGCGGTAATGRACCATGACGTTGGATGCCAACCACTGATAAACACCACAGAAGAAGAAGAGGCGGGGTTGACAAAGGTAGCTACAGCTAGTACATACCGGTAGAGTGTCCTTCACCCCTAACGGACAGGTGTAACAGGGTTATATTGGTGATTCCCCTTGCCACTTTATTGTTAAGCCAATGGGTTTTTGGTTTTAGTTTTGTCTTGCCGTCACCTACTCAACATGGCATCTTATTGGCTGGTTTGCGTAGCTTGCTTACGAGGGAGGATGTTTCAGTTAGAATCGTCCCAGTGAACAAGCACCAAACCAGCGGTAAGTTGTTGGTTGCAAAGCACTGTACATCAAAAGTGATTTTTATACTCCCAAGTGATGATTTAAGTGTACAATTTATATAAATGTGTTTGTAAATGTTATTCGAACATCACACATAAGATGCAGTGTTTTTTGGAGAATATTGGTTGTGCATTTT
>NC_036868.1:29269914-29317675 GCF_002910315.2 Salvelinus sp. IW2-2015 | reverse complement strand
TATTGTATATTGTAATTGTATTATTTTGGTAACTACATGGCCCAGTGAACAAGCACCAAACCAGCGTGCGTGAGTGCAGAGTTGGATGGTGAGCCGTGCATTGCATGACGTGCAATTTTGTGCTGTTCCTATCAGAATAAATCTCCATGACTGGTGCTACACTTTGGAGTTCGTGTCGAGGATTGATTGTACACAACGCAAGAAGAGTACTGTTACACAGGCATGCAGGAACGAAGGACACTGTGTGCTAGCTTAGCCAGCTAGTCCTAAGGAGGACTCCGGTAAACAGCAGGCGGGAACGGAACCTTGAACAGAAACGGAACCTTGAACGTAAGTGATCCCTGCTGTTCCGGAACAGAACGGTTACTTTAAAAGCATGGGAACCGGTTAATAATCTTATTTTACGTTCCAGGCATTTTTTTTCTAGTCTCACAAAAAAACGCATATACAAAACCCCTACTCTGTCACTCAAATGTATTCCGGTGTCTGCCTGCAAGCTGAAAATATTTGCCTGCGTCTGTCTTTATCTGCCCCTCCCCCCTCCAAAGCATAGGCTACTGTACTGATGTTACAAGCTTGATAAAGAAGATGGGGATAGAAATTCTAAAGCTAGAAGAATGGATTKACTTGTTCAATGCTAGTTAAGGATACTATAGGCCTAGTTATCACGTTTGACTTATTAACTACAAAAAGGTAAGACGTGTTTTTAATTCTGATGCTGCTCTGCATACATAAGCTTGTTAGCTAGCTAGCTCAAGCTTATTAGCTAGCTAGCTCAAAGGACGTTCAACATTACTCCACAGAAGCCGCTCCTCCTAGGTATAATTCCGATAATGCTTGTCATAAGATGCCCAGCTCTTCAAGCCTCCTCAACCCTCTCTCGCTCTCTCCCACTCGCAAAATTTCAGTTGCATCTTGCACCATAGGCTACACTTGATGTCCATCACACCTGTAAACAACTAGCTTGCCTGCTCTATCGGCACTGATTGTTTTAAGTATTTTAATGAGCTAAATGTAAAAAAAGTTTTTCACAGGTTAAAAAGGAACAGAAAGGAACAATATACACTGGTACTTTTTTGGGGTTCGAACCGGTTCAGAACTTTATTTTACTGGTCGAAACAACAGTGGAACGAAACACCCAAAAATTGTGGTTCTGTTCACGAAACGATTTTCAGTTCCAACCCCTGGTAAAGACAAACTGCTTGCATAAATACACATTTTATAATTGACACACATAACTAAAAGCTTAACAACTACGAACAATGTGGTTGAACATCATAAGACTTGAGCTCAGCATGGAACATTTTTCATACTGGGTTAAAGGGATACTTCAGGATTTTGTCAATGTTGCCTTTTATCTACTTCCACAGAGCCAGATGAACTCGTGGATACCATTTCTGTCTCTGAGTGCAGTTTGAAGGAAGTTGATAACTAGCGTTAGCACAATTGCTAATTAGCGTTAGCACAATTGCTAATTAGCGTTAGCATTGGCTCACAAAATGACCTCTAACTTCCTTCATACTGGATGCAGAGACATAACAATGGTATCCATACATTTAGTTAATCTGACTCTGGGGAAGTAGATAATGGGCTTCATTGCCAAAATCCCGAAGTATCCCTTTAAGTTTGACTGATAAGGAGAAACATGAGCTCTGTTGAGCTCTGAAAAGTACACTTCAGTAGTATTCATTTCACCATGCCCGACTATAATGCAGCTTTTGAGTTGTGAGAAGTCCTTCCCTGTGTAACAAAACACGTAAGATCACTTTATATTGTGTCTTTGAGCTAATAAATGTGGCTGAARTAGGTCTCATTTGCTCAGTTAGCATGAAGACTCCATCAGTGCTAAAGTAGTAAGGAAACATTCCATTTGGCCATGGCCCACCCTGGATAAGGTGTAGATAGGATAGGCATAAACCTAGCCCATTATTAGACCTCTGATTTATTTACGGTGT
The DNA here is from genome assembly GCF_002910315.2 of Salvelinus sp. IW2-2015. Taxonomy (NCBI): domain Eukaryota; kingdom Metazoa; phylum Chordata; class Actinopteri; order Salmoniformes; family Salmonidae; genus Salvelinus; species Salvelinus sp. IW2-2015. The sequence goes on along the minus strand of NC_036868.1, from coordinate 29,315,720 downwards.
CTTCAGAAAGTATTCATACCCCTTGACTTATTCCATATTTTGTTGTTGCAGCCTGAATTCAAAATCTCACCCATCTACACACACTACCTGATAATGACATAGTGACATATATATATATATATATATATATATATATATTAACATATATATTTTTTGCACATTTATTGAAAATTAAACAGAAATATCTCATTGATATAAATATTCACACCCCTGGGTCAATGCTTTGTAGAAGCACATATGACAGCGATTATAGCTGTGATTCTTTCTGGGTAAGTCGAAGAGCTTTCCACCCTGGATTGTGCAACATTTGCCCATTATTCTTTTCTTGACATTTTTCAGGTCTTGCCAAAGATCTTCAAGTAGATTTAAGTCAAAACTGTTACTCGGCCACTCAGGAACATTCACTGTCGTCTTGGTAAGCAACTACAGTGTAGATTTGSTGTTGTGTTTTAGGTTATTGTCCTGCTGAAAGGTGACTTCATCGCCCAGTGTCTGGTGGAAAACAGACTGAACCAGGTTTTCCTCTAGGATTTTGCKTGTGCTTAGCTTAATTCTGTTTTTTTATCCTYGTACTCAGTAATGTATTGGATTTGCCCCAAACATAACACTTTATTCAGGACAAAAAGTAAATTGTTTGCCACATTTTTTGCAGTATTACTTCAGTGCCTTGTTGCAAACAGGATGCATGTTTTGGAATATTTTTATTCTGTACAGGCTTCCTTTTCAATCTGACAATTACGTTAGTATTGTGGAGTAACTACAATGTTGTTGATCCATTCTATTACAGACATTAAACTTCYTAACTGATTTAAAATTTGGTGAAATCCCGAGCGGTTTCCTTCCTCTCCGGCAACTGAGTTAGGAAGGACGCCTGTATCTTTGTACTGACTGGGTGTATTGATACACCATTCAAAGTGTAATTAATAACTTCACCATGCTCAAAGGGATATTCAATGTCTGCTTTTAACATTTAACTCATCTACCAATATGTGCCCTTTTTTGCGAGGCATTGGAAAACCTCCCTGGTCTTTGTGGTTGAATCTGTGTTTGAAATGCACTGCTTGACTGAGGGACCTTAAAGATAATTGTATGTGGGMGTACAGAGATGAGGTAGGCATTAACCCTCCTGCTGTGTTCCTGTCGAATTGGACTGATTTACAAGTTCTCTCTGAAAGATGTAGTTCATTTAATCTGATTGTCATAAAGTTCCATGACTTTGTCCACACAGGGCATCTGATCACACAAAATACATTTGGATGATTTTCATTACATTTGGGGTGTTTTAACTTTTGTACACTTGTGGTGTTCCTGGTCAAAAATGACCGGTCATTAGAAATGAATGGGTGAGACTACAATTAGTGTATAAAATTTAGTTCAGGCACATGCCCATTCATCAGATGGACACACTTCCTCTCCCGGACKCCCACATGAATGTGTCTGTTTGAGCACACACACACACCTCACTCCCCTTCTTGGCTTCCATGGCAACCCCCACGGGAATCTTTCCCCAATAGAATCTTTCCCCCATGGGAACCACACCTGTTGGCATTCTCACAAACAATAGCAACATTGTTTCAATAATATATAACTTTTCTCACAGCTCTGGTATATAAAGCTTTTTTGAGGCCTTGCTCACAATTAATTCTGTGGCAGCACAATGACCAAACGATATACTGTATGTGAGGCTCTTGATCATATCTTTGATCATGACACTGGTGAGGAGTCCTTGTTAAACTTTGACACAAAGTAGTCTGATAAATAGCACAATATGTTTCATCTGAGTATTTGTTATAGTCAAAATAATCCATACATTCTACTGTTTTTTACTCAAAAACTAGTTGTATGAGCTAAGGTCAATAAGGCCTACAATAAGGCCTATGGCCTACAGGCCATAAATAGCAATTAGAAGTTCAAAACTTGTAATGTTCACAAGAAGTTGATAAAGATATAACACAACATTAGGTGATTTAATGTGAATTATTATGGATTTATAATCAGCCATAATGGGGCAGTCATTTTGGACCGGGAACACATAATTAATTAACATGAAACGAAKARAACAGGAGGGTTAAAAAATCATGTTAAACACTATTGGCAAGGTGTACAATATTGTACTGGATTGAAAACTCCCTTAAAAGGTATGTATTACATCAACATGTAATATCGTCAACAGGAATAACGTGTTTAAAATARAGACAGCAGCTATTTAAAATCAAAGGTTTATAAAATGGCATGACTGTAAACATGACGTATAGAGCTACYGTCCTTGCTTCTGCTGAGGTCTCTTATTGTAACCAACACAATCCTAACGACGGGCCTACATTGCCCTGTTACTTCTATAGTAATTGTGCTTCTTCAATAGGGTGGTTTCATACCCACACAGTTGGCAYATGTAACACAGAAAGTAACAAAATGCCTGCTCAAAACAATGCACATAAGCTAATTATACACAGTGTATAGAACATCAGGAACACCTTCCTTATATTGAGTTGCACCCCTTTTGCACTCAGAACAGCCTCAATTCGTCGGGGCATGCACTTCAAGGTGTTGAAAGCGTTCCATAGGGATGCTGGCCCATGTTGACTCAAGCTTCCACAGTTGTCAAGTTGGCTGGATGTCCTTTGGGTGGTGGACCATTCTTGATACACACGGGAAACTGTCAAGCGTGGAAAACCTCAGCAGAGTTGCAGTTCTTGACACAAACCAGCGCGTCTGGCATCTACTACCATACCCCGTGCAAAGGCACTTAAATATATAGTCTTGCCCATTTACCCTCTGAACGGTACAAATACACAATCCATGTCTCAGTTGTCTCAAGGCTTAAAAAAKCTTATTTAACCTGTCTCCTCACCTTCATCTACAGTGATTTGAAGTGGATTTAACAGGTGACATCAATAAGGGATAATAGCTTTCACCTGGTCAGTCTCATTTTCCTGTTTTGTACACAGAATATACACTGTGGAATTATACAATAATTATACAATTTCATGGTACATGTTCAGCTTACAAGGTGACTGAAAACTGCCAAAGGAAGACACAGCCTGCTGGACCAAACCTACTAAGCCATGGTATATGGTTGATTGGACTGAAATACTTATTTCATCAGTGTACAGCACTAGATAACACTCAGGAAAAGGAGACACTTTTCCTCTTTGTGTTGAGATCTCCATTGTGCCTGTGTGCCTGCCTGCCTGCCTGTTGCTTCCCCTGGTATCTACTCCATCATCGGATTCTTGAGAAACATTACTTCCTCCGGAACTCTATCTCAGCTTCCTGTTTCTGTCTGGAGCTAAAAGCTGAGTGAGAGGTTCGACCACAGCCAACGGCCACTTTAAATAAAGTAACAGAAACCAATGTGTCAGACCTATGAAAATTAAGCACCAAAAAGAGACTTTGACAAGGGCCAAGTTACACTTACATTAGGAACTCTACTGTAGCACATATTTTGAGTAACATATAGTGACATACTACTTTGCCAAATGGTACTTTACCAACTGGTTGCCTATGCATAAGAGGATAAATGGACAAACTAATGCAACGCCATGTCAGAAATATGACAGTTTTGTACAGTGTGTGTGGTATTCACATGGACATTAAAACATTTCTCTGGCTGGTGGTGTGATTGATGTTCAACAACAAAATGTCCCAGTCTCTGGCTTTTGCTGTTAAATCATCTTAAGGAAGCATTTTCAGTACATACAAAACACCTCCTACACATACAGAACTTAACTAACTAAACCTTTAGCTTAACTACAGACCATAACTTAAAGTAAAAAAAAAATAAACATGTATAAGAAAAACAAAAATATAAAACTGGTTKTTTTGTTGTGGTGCTACTCCAACAAGACCTGCTCAGTTTTTATGGGCGTAATGAGGGGGCCAGCGCCGGACGAATCAGAGCCCTCGTCTTTGGGAAKCTCCTCCCCCTGCAGCAGCTCCACCCCTGCCTGCCCCTGCAGGCCTGCTAGCGCCCCTTGGCTGAAGCACAGGTGCTTGATGACCTCGTTGGGGCTGGAAAAGGTGGTTTCACAGACATTACACTTGTAGGGCCTTGCTGAGCCTAAGAACAGCACCTCCATCTGGCTGGTGTCGTCCCCTGCAGAACACAGCTCCATACTCTGCCGGTCCACCATGGTGTAGGCTTCGATGCCCTGGCTCAGACACATGTGGCGCGCTGCCTGATTGGCACGACAGAAGCTCTTGCCGCAGGCGCTGCACTTGTAGGGCTTTCCCGTGTGTATGTACATGTGCTCCCGCCAGTGGCTCTTCTGGATGAACTTSCGTCCGCAGGTGGAGCACTCGTACTTTCTGCGCTTCACCTCGTGGTCCAGGTCAGCACTCTCAAGGTTGTCGATATCCGCAATGTCTGAAGGGGGTGGGGTGTCGGCCTGGGACTGACACCCCGTCGCCCACCCCGACATCTCAGCTCTGGGAGAGTCCATGTTGGAACCAGAGAGAGGTGCTTGCTCGCTGTCACTCAGCATCTCAACTGTCATGTCAGCGGACCGTTCTCCACCTCCCCTTAGCAGCACCTCCTCTACCTCTGGTGTGGTGGCTTCTCCTCCTGGGATGACAGAGCAGTGTGCGCCGCTGGGTTCGGCCACCAGGGGGAGCCGGGCCTGCCTGTGCTGCAGGAGGTGCTCCCTCAACAGGTTCCTCTGGTTGAAGCGGCAGCTACACAGGTGGCAGGAGTAGTGCTTCCTGAAGGAGGCACTCCTTTTCATGATGCTTGGCTTCACATGGAGAATGGTGTTTGAGTTATCCGAGGAGGGAGCCTCTCCTGTCAGGGTTTCACCTCTATGCTTGTCCTTATACCAGGCCAGGTGGCCGCTGGTTGAAGCCGCCATCATTTCCTGAAATGAAGAGTCCAGCTTGGATGCGTGGTTGGCGAAAGACGCTGCTACAGCAGACGTGGACGGATACTTCCTGTCAGGGAGGCTGTCCAGGTCAAAGGGCGAAGAGAGCTGGCGCTGAGCAGGCAGCCTATCGGACAGCGCCACCTGCTGGTCGGAGATCTGAATGCCAAAAAGGGCAGTAGAGAAGGGCAGGCTGGGCTCGGGGTGGGAGAAGGCAATCTGGCTGGCCTCCTGGAGGAGYGGGTAGGCGTGGAGGAACTTGACCCCCTGTTCCAGCCGGGCTGGGTCGATGAGCTGAGGGGCCAGCTTCCCTGTGTACATCAGGTTGAGGAGGTAGCTGAAGATGTCTGGCTGGATATCGGCTGCCTTCAGGCGTACGCAATCACTGAAAAGAGAGATATTTATTTAACTATGGCTTTAAAAAATTCTATATATCAAAAAATTGGCCACTTGAAAATGTCTTGAATTTAAAACAGACGCAAACAATAGCTTTTATTGATCACCAAACATATACATTGTCCTGTCCTTATTGAGTTGRACATTATTTGCTACAATCTTTAGGTGAACTTGTTTGAATAGTCCAATCAGGACTGGGTTGAGTTCAGTTTCAACTGAACTTTCTCACTGTCGTAAATCATTAGTGAATATGGTGTTAGCCTAGAGTAATGTAGCCAACAGGTAGAGGCGTTGCCGTGGCGTTTACCATACCTGTCCTGGTGTATGAAGAGCATTCTGAAGTAGTTGGAGAAGGCGGCCAGTACTGCCTTGTGGGCTTTGAAGAAGACGTCTCCGATGACAACGGTGCAGTCGCACAGGAAGCCAAACTCCCTCTGAGCGTTGAGCTGCTGCAGGAGCAAAAGACCATGGTTGGCCAACTCCATTCTTCAATCTGCACAAAGAAAGGCACAGAGATGAAGACAACAGTCAGTCAGTTTCCTGTCTGGAAGAGGACCACAATGCTACCAAAGAGAGGTCTGTGATGTCCACTTTAACAGCTCTGTAATACCACAACTCCAATGTAGGCTAACACCACAAACACTGGTTGTCCTAAACATAGCATTTCCTTTCTAATGAGGAAAAAGCTCAATGTCTAATAAGAACAAGGAGGCCTACTGGCATCTGTTTGAATTCACATTGCAAAAATATGATAAAACTGACAAAAATGTTATCGTCATGTGTATGGTGGCTGAAATTACTCCATGGTCATTGGCTCAACTTACCCCAAGGCAAACATTTTAACTATATTAGCCCACACAGCTACAAGGATGCACTTTTATGTTAAGTTTAAAACATCATATTGTAGCTTATAGAGACCCCAACTGATGAACAATCTTAAAATGATCTACTTTGGTTTGAATACAAGCATCATGAAACCTATAAAACAATACATTAATTTGACTGTGAATTAAAAAAATAAAATGTTTTAACCTAACTTGCTTACTACTTTTCTGTGTGGTTTCTTCCTTCCTAAATATTTGGTCACATTATTAATTTTGTGTGTGGTTTCCTATGAGCAAGGGGTAGCTTAACTAACCCTTTGGCTCAATTTACCAGTCTCCCCTATAATTAGTCAGCTAGCTTAATATCTACAGGACCAGTCTGCTCTCAGTCCTTTGAGTCATAGCATGACCTGGTCTTTATCGGCCTATGACCTTTGAAACCCGACTTAGGAAGTGTGTTCTCTCTGCTCTGGCCACCGAGACCTTGTTCTATCGCTATGACCGAGACTGCTGCTGTTGACCTAGGGTTCGATACTGCGACCAAAACAGTCGCATTTGCGACCGTTTGACCTGGCAGTTGTTGGTCAATTTCTTCAACAGATTGATCATCGTTCTATATAATTCTCAAATGTATATATTAGTAGTAGAAAGGAAACACAGACTCTTTGTTTAAGTATTAGGATTCTCCTTTAGTAATAGAATGGTTGACAGAAGTTGGTACAGAGTACAGTATATGATAGCTCTCACCAGGTTCTGCAAAGTGTCTAAAACATCCTATAACTTATATAGCCTCCCCAGTTCCCCTTGTGTGATTTTCCCTGGCAACAACATTTTAATAAATTTAACCTCCCCCCTGACCGCAGCAACCATCTTGTCAGCAATTTAAATCTCAGAAGTGTGTTGGAGCGAAACTGAACACCTTCCTAATATTTAGTTGCACTGCCCCCCCCCCCCCCTTTTCCCCCAGAACAGCATCAATTCTTCAGGGCATGGACTCTACAAGGTGTCAAGCATTCCACGGGGATGCTGGTCCATGTTGACTCCAATGCTTCCTACAGTTGTGTCAAGTTCGCTGGATGTCATTTGGGTGGTGGACCATTCTTGATACACCCAGGAAACTGCTAAGCGTGAAAAACCCAGCAGCATTTCAGTTCTTGACACAAACCGGTGCTCCTGGCACCTACTACCATACCCCGTTCAAAGGCACTTACCTCTTTTGTCTTGCCCATTCAACCTCTGAAAGGCCCACATACACAATCCATTTCTCAATTGCCATCTTTAACCTGTCCACACAGGTTTGAAGTGGACTTAACAAGTGACATCAATAAGGGATCATAGCTTTCACCTGGTCAGTCTATGTCATGGAAAGAGCAGGTGTACTTAATGTTTTGTATACTCGGTGTATAAGGCTCAAATATTCATGTTTGAGGGGAGGTCTATGCACAGCAAGTTATTTGTCAATTAGGCTATACTTACAGTATTTTTTACATTGTCGCTATTACATGGCTACTGTTTAATAGAGGGGAATCCCAGCTTTCCAACAGTGCTGATTTGTCGTTTTTTAAACATTTAACTAGGCAAGTCATTTAAGAACAAATTCTTATTTACAATGACGGCATACTCCGGCCAAACCCGGACGATGCTGGGCCAATTGTGCGCCACCCTATGGGACTCCCAATCACGGCCAGATGTGATACAGCCTGGATTCAAACCAGGGACTGTAGTGATGCCTCTTGCACTGAGATGCAGTTAACGACATTAATGCTTAGTTAACTATAGCTATCTTGCTAGTTATGTTTTGAATTTGCTGTCTAATTTGTCTGTTGTCTGACATTATTTTACACCTGTTACTGAAATGTCGCGCCCTCTCTCCTCTGGCAACGGTCCACTCGAACTGGCAAAAACAGACATGCACTGAAGGGTCACTCCGATCATGGCTGATATGTATATATTTTTTAATGAGAATACAAATTATATCTTATGTTTCACTGAGTCGTGGCTGAACGACGTCTTCAAGAACATACATCTGGCGGGTTATACACTCTATCGGCAGGATAGAACAGCAGCCTCTGGTATGACACGGGCAGGGGCCTCTAAGGAAGTCTCGAGGTTTTGCCCGCCTGAGATAGTGTGGTCTACAGCTTCTCATGAGATACTCTATCTACCTAGAGTTTTCATCTGTATTTTTTGTAGCCGTCTACATACCACCACAGACCGATGCTGGCATTAAAACCGCACTCAATGCATTGTTGGTTAAGGGCTTGTAAGTTAGCATTTCACTGTAAGGTATTTGGCGCATGTGACAAATAAAGTTTGATTTGATTTAAAAGGTTTTCCAAAATGTTAAATATGTAAGAAAATCTATTATGATGGTACTTATGGGTCCTTGAGCGAAATGTGTTCTGAATGAGGAAAGACACCTTCTACATAGAAAGTTAAGTCTCTAGGTCAAACAGTGGGCGGCAGGTATGATGGTTCAAGTGAGACTGCTTATAACAGTGCCACCTATAGACCAATTGGTAACATTATTTTTGACCAAGGTACTCATGTCTTCTAGTTTCTGTGTGCCACATTATTTTTTTTAAATGTACCAATCTATGCTTGAGTTATTTGACCATGTCAAGGGAASCCCTAATAAGCTGCCTCAATATTTGCAGCCATAAAGTGACAAAATCTCTATAGGAGCTAATCCGTCATCAGTATTGGTAAGATTTTAATGGAGCAGCGCTGCCTTTCAGTCGATCCTATCAGTATTGACACATGCTCCAACGATCCACTTAGCGATTGTTCTTACTGTGTGGTGTTTTGGGAAACGCATGTTAAATCTTCGGCCATTTTAGGAACAATGCATCGTTAGAACACTCGCCATCTGGAAACCCGGCKCGGTCCAGACACAATAATTGGATGAAAACACTGCAGGCAAATGTTGCAGCAGTACTGACAAATATGCATTATCAGAAAACACCATCCTGATATTTTGTGTGGGTTCAGACATCCAGCAGGCAAACTTGTAAGACCTGTGTTACTAAATAATTATGAATGAGTGGTTTGGCAATAGTAAACCTTTGGGCATTCATGAACAACTAGGAATCTGGCAACAAAAAATAACCATGTGTTCATAGTAGCCCAATGTGTTTGTAAGAAAGCGCGCCCSTAATGTAGACACGTGGAACAGACGGTCATGGCTAGAAGGATTCCAGCTTTTGTCAAATTAACGTCAGATTTAATTMTCATAGCAGGTTACGCTGCACGTTAGGCTAATTGACTTAACAGGTTATGAAAATTAGTTTGATATTTTAATAAATGTTTTAGGGTTAGGTAAAATACAAAAAAAGTATACTTTTGAAGTTAATTTGACAAACGCTGGATCCCTTCTAGTCATGACCGAACGGACCGATATCGCGCAGACTGAAAACACTTCCCCAGTACGTTCTCGTTCTAAACAGAAAGTAACGCTTCCAAACCCGATAGCTGAACGTGAAAGCCAATGCTGGTATGTCTACTTTAGCCATAGACCCATGCCAAGGCAAGTATCATAATGATTTTAATGGGTCTCAAACAAGGTGGTCACCGAATACATTTCTTAAACTTAAAAATGACCTATTTGAAACCGTATATAAATTACGTCTGAGTARGTCGGTATACAAAATGAAACGAAGAGCGGGGAGCTTTACCCTTTTACTCTGCTTGAATCCGTGGAGTTTGTCGTGTTGTTGTTTGTCTCCGGGGGACGTGTCTGTTGGGCTCGCAGCTGCTCTGTTCCTCTCAAGCATCATTGGCGGCGATGGTCGTCGGTGTTTCCCGGTTGAGTTACGTTACAATCACATGACTGTGTAAAAGCACTTAAAAACAGCAATTCGTTGTACGGACAGGGTGCCTGACAAAATKTTTTGGGGAACCCCTAACCGCCGTGTGTCCTTGCTATGACTAGAGAATTGTATCCACCTCGTACGTTACATTAAACCGTTAGGGCGGCTACTGTAATGATCAAATCTCTGGTTTGGGCACGTCCAAACGTAAACCGATTTTGGGGTTAAATAGCCATAGGTCGCCCTCCCCAACCCCACGCAAACAAATAACGTAGTTTTACAATCTTGACTGCAATGGCATTTGCAAGAAAGAGCCTCTTGTAAACAAATGGACGTACCGCCGTGAGTCTCTGGCAACAGTCGTGAAGCAGTCGTTACTTTTGATTCAATTGGCAAATTAGAATAATGTTATCGCAAAGGGCAGGAGGGCAACGAATGAGTTAACTTTTTAAATTTAATTTGTCGATATTTTGTTTAGGCTATGTTGGTAGCCTAAATGTAAAAATAAAATTACAAATATAATAGTTATTTGTTAGGCCTGCATGGCTACCCAGAATAAAATATTTACAAACGCACTTTATCACCAGACTATCAACTCATTATAGGATAAATTGCATTCCATGTTTCATGGTGCAGAACATCTGACTTGGTGAGAAATTACTTTTAGGCATGTATGTATGATTATGGGTGTGCTTTTTCTGTTTGTCAGTGATAAATACTTGAGAAAATACTACAGTCTATTTATAACCATCCTTCCAAAAGGACCTCTCTCTACCAGTCAGTCGACTGAGGTGTTTACTGTGTCACAGTTGATTAACAGGATCATTTCATATTTTCAAAAGGTGGAGTTAAATACAATTCAAGAGGATATTGATCCAGGGGGTAAACATTTACCACCAGTAGCCACTTTAACCCTGATAAAACATTCAAGGAACACAACACTGCACGACACTTATTACATGGTTACACGCTGCTTATGACTAAAGGAGGCTTTGTTAAAAGGTTCAATAAATGTGCTACTGCCTGCTACCCATATTCCTCATGGTCAGAATTCTGGCCATATCCCCTGACTTCTGTGTCATCCTCAACAGGATGTAAGCTATAGCCTGACCAGGGAGAGGAAAAACGTACACAAGCATCACTTGCCAGGAAGCTCAGGAAGAGTGGGAGGAACTACACACACACACTCACACAGATGAACTAATTGGCATACACATTCATCATGGCTCTACAGTGCAAATATTTTACTCGTATATTTTGCTGTGCGACCTGGATTTTTATTTAGGAGCACCAGTGTGCCTAGGAAAGTTAAGGATTCCAACTGTATTACCTTAAATCATTTGCATTGTGCTCCTCGACTTACAGGAGGAACTGGGCTTAAGTGCCTTTCTCAAGGGCACATCAACAGATTGTTCACCTAGTCAGCTGAGGGATTCAAACCAAGAACCTTTGGGTTACTGGCCCAACACTTTAACCTGCCACCCCTAACAGGACCCACCTGATCAATGACCTCTTAGAACTGGTCATGCTAAATGCTGCTACTGTGTGAGGTGTTAATTTGACTCTCTCCCTCTCATCACCATTAATAGAAMGGGTTTCTATAGGGAGATAAAAGAGATTGAAAAATAAGCAAAACTGAGGCCAGAAAAACGGTCATCTCGGTTAACCCAAAACCAAAGTCTAGAGTAATTGGTCAGGTGCTCAATTAAGTTCTGGGTCCAAACATGTTAAGAGAAGGGATTAAGAGATGCTAGCACGAGGAGTGGAACCGGAATGAGAAGCGCCACTATTTTTGAAAGTTACGGGCAAGTCTATTGGCCGAATGTCCCCTCACGAAATTCTAAAGATGCCAACACCCTTGCGAACTCGTGATTTTCTACATATAGCCAGTGACGATAAACCCAAACACCGGAACTACTGCTGCTCGTTATCCCATGCATCCCATTCCTTCCCGACAGATTCTACTGTACCTGTTATGTTTACGTAGATCTGTCCACGAGAGATTAGAAAAAGGGTGACCGAAACCCCTGACAGGTTTTTCAGTGGAGATAGTGGGAGCAGAACTAAAGCATGTTTAAAATGTTTAGATAGCTCCACAGCAGGGGGTTGGTTGAGAGCCCTATGGGACTCCCAATCACGGCTGYATGGGAATCAGTCTGGATCTGAACCAGGGACTGTAGTGACGCCTCTTGCACTGAGATGCAGTACCTTAGACCGCTGCGCCACTCTGGAGCCCCAACATAGTAAATGTAAATCCGAGGACACTGAAATTAGTATGTTATGTTTTGTATGGTTACAGAAGACAAGGTTAATTAAGGCAACTTTTGCATTTTAGTTAATTAGCAACTTTTCAGCTACTTTCTACTTTTTAGCTACTTTGCAACTACTTAGCATGTTAGCTAACCATTCCCCTAACCTTAACCCCTAGCCTAGCTAATTTTAGCCACCTAGCTAACGTTAGCCACAACAAATTAGAGTTCATAACATATCATACATTTGCAAATTCGAAACATATTGTATGTTTCGCAAATTCACAACTTATCATACAAAATGGATGATGGACATCCTCAAATTAACACAACCATACGAAATGTAACATATCATAGTAAATGGGGTGTCTCGGATTTACTTACAGAATAATAGGAAATTCGCTTAGACCATGTTGCACTAAAACATACACTTTAGAAAAAACGTTACATTAATATAACTTATTCCTAATGAGAAATAAAATGTATGGGGGAGCAGAACCACCAGTTCAAACACAACCTTGATGTGAACCCCTCTGGCCGTGGTCTGTTATGAAACCAGAGTGTCTGAGTCACTCCACAAATCCGGCCCGGGGGGGGGTTGGTTGGAAGCCCTGGAACAATGGAGATTGACACAGCTGGAGACCCCCACTCCACGGAACCACATGTGGGATTCCACATCCTGCCAATGGGATGCCTGCTCCTTTGTTCCCATGGGGATTGGTGACCTATTATACTGTATTATAGAAACTGATATGGGAAAATAGTACTCATCTCTCATCCCACTCTGACTGTATGTTTTGCATCTGATTCATACTTTGTTTTCTATCTGATCCAGATCAATACAGTTATCCAGGGAGATAAGTGGCTGTGCAGGGGTCAGATGCAATAAAACACCATGAGTTGATTCTCAACTAATGCGAGGAGTTCAGCCAACGGCCCTGCGGAAGGTGTGGATATAGGCCAGGCACACTAGACGCGCCACTGCCATAATTTAAGATCAAGACCTTTAAACAGAGATGCAGCATGCTTACATTACATTCTGTAGTACACTACGGTTTTAGAATGTCAGCATAGCCAACAAAATGACTTATGCCAATAAATGTTTTCTATACTTTTAAAGTTTTTTTATATAGTTTAAGGAATCGGTTCAGATGAGTAGCATCTGATCAGTCACCACTAGATGGTGGCATCGTATAATATAAAGTAGTAGATGTGGAGAGGTACAGTAGAATACCTAAAAAATGCATAATTCCCTTCCAAAGTTGTCCTAAATGCAGTGACAGAATTTGAGGTAACACTTTACTTGACACCCAGCATCATAATACGTTATGACACGGTCATAACCATGTCATATCTCATAATTGCTGACATAACTTGTCGTAATATGGTCATAACAATGTCATGACATATATTTAGACCTGTTGCGACATGTTATTGTATGGGTGGTTATGACACCTACATAAGTGTCCAGAACAACAAAACCTACCACACAAGGCAAAACATTCCAGTATACCATAACCTACTTGTCAACAGAATGTTTATGTTATATAACCTAAATTGGCCATATTAAATTATCATTGTAATTATGCACACATTGTCAGACATGCACCTACCCCAATGCTTTGTWMAATGCAGGAACATATTTCAGGAGCAGGACAAGACACCCTCTGTTTGACTGATGACTGACATAAGAACATGTACGTGATAGGCCTATCTGGCTTATATAATTATGATGGTCATAATGCTTCTTGACGGTGTCACAAAGTGTATTTTATTAGTCCAAGTAAAGTGACACAGGATGATCATAAAGCTTCATGACAATGTCATAAAAAACATGACTGTAAAGAATTCATAACAACAACAAAGGACTTAAGAAACAAACTTTCAAATGAAAAATGAACTTCTTGGCAGGGAAAAAATACATTTGAATAAATGTGGGTTTTGACGCTCTTATGTAGGTGTCATAAGGAGCCATAAAATAACGCACTATATGTCACAACGGGTGTAAATATATGGGTCATGACAGTGTTATGAACATATTATGAAAAGCTATGACAAGTTATGTCAGCTGTTATGACATGGTTATGACTGTGTCATGTGTTATGACGCTGGGTGTCAAGTAAAGTGTTACCGAAGTGGTAATAACCCCAAATAAAAGGGGATAACCAACCTTATTATCAGTGGTAGAAAAAGTACCCAATTGTCATACTTGAGTAAACAGGCTAGTCTCATAGACAAGACGTAACAAATCCGGGACACTCAAATTAGTATGATACTTTACAGTTGATATGGTTACATAAGAGAAGGTTACTTAAAGGAAAACGTTGTTGATATYGTCCCAAAATCTTTTGCCTGTCAGCAATCACATTTTTAAGATACTGTATATAACTTTCAAAATACATAAATACAGCCATATGACGCATTTTGCATTATTGATGAAAAACACAGTATATGGATGCAAAAACCAAAATATTTTTTGGGGGGGAATTTTCCTTTTTAAGGCAAAAACAAAAGTAGGGTGGTTGGATGGGGAGGCGTATAACCCAAATGTCTAGGAACCCAAAGGTTGCGTGTTCGAATCTCATCAATATTCAACTTAACATTTTAGCAACTTTGCAACTACTTACTACTTTTGAGCTACTTTGCAACTAACCCTTCTCCTAACCCTAACCTTAATGCATACTTTAAAATAATATTATGTGAGCCAGACATAAAAATCAAATGAGCATTTTTAGAGATGACTAATTTTACTGTCCCCACTACAAAACAGAGTACTCAAATATATGTAATTTTGTCCTTGAAACATTTAATTGAAACACTTTAGAATTCCATTCATTCCTATGGAGGACTGCTCCTACCGGGGAGTGACAACATGGCCGACCAGTGGCATCAAAGTCTCTCAATGGCCAATACATAGATCGCATCAGCATTCCAGGGTTTATATACATAATTGGATATAAGCAGAGCTCCCCAGCTACCTCTGATTCATTCAGCCATTCCTATGGGCTAAATGAATGAGGAAAGAATAAGGTTTGGAATAAATGTTGAAAAAAGTTCTGAGGTTAACACAGGCTTATGAGATCTTATGTGTTTGGTTCTATTAAATWATATCAGTCAGCTAACATGACCTTATGAATTATTAAGCTTTTTCTAAAATCATATAAATGCTTAAAAAAAAGTGGTGTTAGCTGATGAAGATTATTTCATACAACAAATTATTTCAGATCTCCTAAGCCTGTGTTTAATTTTGGGATTGATCCAGAAAAACCTACAAAAACTCAGTTTATTTTCCCTTAGGCTTTGTTCAACAAACCATGGCGGTGCCTACAAAAAGACSCCATTACTATRACTCTCTATAAATGAGGCCATGTGTTATGACCATTTTATAAAGGTAGTGGCTCCTAATCCGTGACCAGATCTTTTATTTCTGAGGCTCTGTATCCGTGAGTGAGTATGCACATTCCCGCAGTATCTCGCAGCAATTTGGAACTTCAGTAATTTTCTCATTCTGAAATTGGATCAGATAAATAGGGTGTTTTTGGAGCCTTTGTTCATGTTTATGTCAGGGTCCCCGTGCTATTTGGGTTAGTTTCTCAAACTCAAGTGAAATCGCAAAAAAAGTTGTCTGGACTCTTCTATAACATGCCATTTAAATAAAAAACGGAGACTATGGGCGCTCCTATGTTAGGGACATTCCTATGCTTAGACAATGCTGACGCCTGACAGAGCTTACAATGCCTGGAGAGGCATTTTAAGTATTAGCTAACCACCATTGGTTGTCGCGTTTCCTCGCCCTTAGCTGTGGAATGCACCTCTAACCTCAAGCTGTTTATTTGGACTGGAAGCCAAAACATATATTTTGGCTTACATGCAATCACCTGTATTGCACGTTTACAACGGTCCCTAAACCACTGGAGCACCAGAAAACAGCATATTGCYTCCTCTTTGGCTCGCAATGCTCTGCAGTGGGTGACAACTTGATCTTGAASCAATCAGAGAGCATGAACCTCCACGTGGGGGAGCCGASAGGAGTGACAAGACACCCTTTTCATCAGAATTGTTCTAACTTAAACAATAAAGCTGCATAATACCTATTTTTTTCTAAAGCAAGTCTTTAGAACTTTTACGTCTACCTAAGAAGTTTTGCACTTGAATAATTTTTTTGTTAGGTTTCATAATGTGCATTAGCTTAATAGTTAGCTAGTGTTAGCTTGCTAACTGAGCAAAGCAGTCACACAGACTTCATATTAAARGAATGAGGTGGTAAGTGCAGCACAATGCACACAACACTAAATGCTTCATCAAGCGAGCTATCTGGCCACTGTAATAACATCATTCAAATCAAATGTATTTATATAGCCCTTCTTAGAGCAGCTGATATCTCAAAGTGCTGTACAGAAACCCAGCCTAAAACCCCAAACAGCAAGCAATGCAGGTGTAGAAGCGCGGTGGCTAGGAAAAACTCCCTTGAAAGACCAAAACCTAGGAAGAAACCTAGAGAGGAACCAGGCTATGAGGGGTGGCCAGTCCTCTTCTGGCTGTGSCGGGTGGAGATTATAACAGAACATGGCCAAGATGTTCAAATGTTCATAAATGACCAGCATGGTCAAATAATAATAATCACAGTAGTTGTCGAGGGTGCAACAGGTCAGCACCTCAGGAGTAAATGTCAGTTGGCTTTTCATAGCCGATCATTAAGAGTATCTCTACCGCTCCTGCTGTCTCTAGAGAGTTGAAAACAGCAGGTCTGGGACAGGTAGCACGTCCGGTGAACAGGTCAGGGTTCCATAGCCGCAGGCAGAACAGTTGAAACTGGTGCAGCAGCACGGCCAGGTGGACTGGAGACAGCAAGGAGTCATCATGCCAGGTAGTCCTGAGGCATGGTCCTTGGGCTCAGGTCCTCAGAGAGAGAAAGAAAGAAAGAGACAAAGAGAGAATTAGAGAGAGCATACCTAAATTCACACAGGACACCAGATAAGACAGGAGAAATATTCCAGATAAGAGACTGACCCTAGCCCCCCGACACAGCATAAATACTGGAGGCTGATTAAATGACAATGGATTCATTCCCATGAAGCAGCTGCCTGTAGCTGGCTGCCGAGAGTCAATGCAGTGCCTTTACTTTACCTTGCTAGCACAACAGCTAGCTAGTAAATCATACTAACCATTTAGCTAACATTAGCCAGCTAGCTAAACATGTATCTCTGGGCTGAATGCAATTATGGAGAGTGAATTATATTGTTTCTTTGTCATCTTGCTAGCTAGTTATTTAGCTGTGGCCATCTGGCTAGTATTAACAAGGGCTTTCTACAACAATAGCAACATTAGCGCAGCTAGCTAACATTGACTAGACCATAAAGCAACACACACAAACATGCACTGCCAAACAACGCTACTACCACCTTCTGGTTTGGAATATTTTAACAAGGCTGACACAGTGTCTGACAACTTCAAGGTTTTTCCTGTGTGAACACAAAAACATTTTTAAATTAATATTTCCTTTAATGCCTTTGGTTCTCGAGAGAAACTACCAACAATGTGTTTGTTTTCCAATGCTAATTAGACAAGTTCTGAATGAAGTGGCATCAATTAATGGTATACTGTATCTCTGATGCCATTCCATCAAAAATGTAAAAATATGGTTTAGCCTTGATAGCCAACTTCCAACCATTTAAGCTTTAAAAACATGTTTTGGCTTAAAAGAATGAGGAATGTGCTAGGAACTACAAGAATGAGAAAGTAAGGGACCAATTGATCATGATGAGAGGGATGGTTTTGTCAGATGAACATGTGTGCCTACCTAAGATCACCTAGGGGGCTAAGTCTAACCAATCACATTCTCCGTAGTTGCTTTAGGTGCTACACTGTGAGGATTCATAACTTGGTTGTGGTCAGCAACATGTCAAGAAAATGCATGAGCTGAGACAGACATCCCCTTAGAGCAGCTTGATCTGCACTCTTCCTTCATTGTAAATAGAAACATTTCTAATTGGCCGTGTGTTTCTTCCTCACAGCTCATTTGCAAACCAGACAGTGAGAGACAGGCACCCGACCATACTGACAAGAGTCATTTACACCATCCATCCATCGTAACAAAAATACGTTCTTTGAGGTGTTCGGAGAGGTAAGGATAGTTATCATCACTGGTCCACCACTGTGCTATAATCAAATCAAATAAAATGTTATTTGTCACTTGCGCCGAATACAACCGGTGTAGACCTAACAGTGAAATGCTTACTTGCAAGTCTTTAAACAACAATGCAGTTTCAAGAAAATACCTAAACAAAACTAAGAGATAAGAATAACAAATGATTAAAGAGCAGCAGTAAATAACAATAGCGGGGCTATATACAGGGGTTACCGGTACAGAGTCAATGTGCGGGGGCACCGGTGTCGAGGTAATTGAGGCAATATGTACATGTAGGTAGAGTTAWTAAAGTGACAATGCATAGATAATAAGAGAGTAGCAGCAGCGTTCCAGGGGGAGYGGGGTGGCAATGCAAATAGTCTGAGTAGCCATTTGATTAGCTGTTCAGGAGTCTTATGGCTTGGGGGTAGAAGCTATTTAGGAGCCTCTTAGACCTAGTCATCCAAATCATCCAAATGTTGGAAATTGAGAATTTCCTGACATTCTGATCTCAGATCTACTTCCCAGAAATATTTACAATAAACTGACCTTAGATCAGAGTCTATGGTTAAACGTATTCTTACTCCTCTTCTCTATGCTCCCATTGGAGGGAGTCCAGGCAGAGAAGACGACCATTGGCTCCCTGTCTAAGCTGAGGAATGAGCTGCACACAGACAAGCCTGTCTCTGTACACAATACTCTGTTTCACAGAATCATGGTTCTCTCCGGATATATTGTCCCCGTCGATACAGCCAGCTGGGTTCTAAGTTCATTGCGCAGACAGGAATAAAGAACTCTCCAGTAAGAAGAAAGGCGGTGGTGTATGTTTTGTGATTAACGACTCATAGTATGATTGTGATAACGTACAGAAACTCAAGTCCTTTTGTTCACCCGACCTTGAATACCTCACAATCAAATGCCAACCGTATTACCTCCCAAGATAATTATTTTTGGTTATAGTCACAGCCGCGTACATTCCCCCTCAAGCCGATACCACGACGGCCCTAAACTGGACTTTGTGCAAACTGGAAACCACATATCCTGAGGCCGCATTTATTGTAGCTGGGGATTTAAACAAAGCAAATTTGAGGAAAACGCTACCAAAGTTCTGTCAACACATTGCCTGTAGTACTCACGCTGCAAAAACGCTCGACCATTGTTACACCCCCTTCCGGGATGGCTACAAGGCCAACCCCTGCCCTCCATTCGTCAATTCAGATCACGACTCCTTTTTGTTCCTCACTTCCTTTAGGCAGAAACTCAAACAGGAAGTACCCGTGCCAAGCTCTATTCAATGCTGGTCTGACCAATCGGAATCAATGCTTCAAGATTGTTTTGATCATTTGGACTGGGATATGTTGCGGGTAGCCTCTGAGAATAACATCGACATATACACGGACACGGTGACTGAGTTCATCAGGAAGTGTATATGGGATGTTGTTCCCACTGTGACTATTAAAACCTACTCAAAACACAAATCGTGGATAGCTGGCAGCATTCGTGCAAAACTGAAAGCACGAACCACCGCAATTAACCATGGCAAGGTGACTGGGAAAATGGTTGAATACAAACAGTGAAGTTGTTTCCTTCATAAGGCAATCAAACGGGCAAAATGTCAGTACAGAGACAAAGTGGAGTCGCAATTCAACGGCTCAGACAAAAGACGTATGTGGCAGGGCCTACAGACAATCACGGATTACAAAGGGAAAGGCAGACACGTTGCGTACACCTACGTCTTGCTCCCAGACAAGCTAAACACCTTCACACGCTTTGAGGATAACACAGTGCCACCGATGCGGCCCGCTCCCAAGGACTGTGGGCTCTCCTTCTCTGTGGCTGACGTGAGTAAGACATTTAAGCATGTTGACACTCACAAGGTTGCCAGCCCAGATGGCATCCCTAGCCGCGTCCTCAGAGCATGGGCAGACCAGCTGGCTGGAGTGTTTACAGACATATTCAATCTCTCCCTATCCCATTCTGCTGTCCCCACTTACTTCAAGATGTCCACCATCGTACCTGTACCCAAGAAAGCAAAGATAACTGAACTAAATGACTATCACCTCGTAGCACTCACTTCTGTCATCATGAAGTACTTTGAGAGGCTAGTTAAGGATCATGTCACCTCTACCTTGCCTGACACCCTAGACCCATTTCAATTTGCATACTGCCCCAATAGATCCAGAAACGATGCAATCGCCATCGCATTGCACACTGCCCTTTCCCATCAGGACAAGAGGAATACCTATGTAAGAATGCTGTTCATTGACTATAGCTCAGCCTTCAACACCACAGTACCCTCCAAGCTCGTCATTAGGCTCGGGCCCTGGGTCTGAACCCCGCCCTGTGCAACTGGGTCCTGGTCTTTCTGATGGGCTGCCCCCAGGTGGTGACGGTAGGAAACAACACCTCCATTTCCCTGATCCTCAACACAGGGGCCCCACAAGGGTAAATGCTCAGCCCCCTCATGTACTGTTCACCCATGGCCACGCATCCTTCCAACTCAATCATCAAGTTTGCACACGACAAATCCGTAGTAGGCCTGATTACCAACAATGACGAGGAGGTGGTGAGGGCCCTGGCGGAGTGGTGCCAGGAAAATAACCTCTACCTCAACGTCAACAAAACAAAGGATTTGATCGTGGACTTCAGGAAACAGCGGAGGGAGCACACCCCTATCCACATTGACCGGACCGCAGTGGAGAAGGTGAAAAGCTTCAAGTTCCTCGGCTTACACATCACTGACATGGTCCACCCACACAGACAGTGTGGTGAAGAAAGCGCAACAGCGCCTCTTCAACCTCAGGAGGCTGATGAAATTTGGCTTGGCTTGCACTGCCCACAACCACTGGGCTCTCCAGAGGGTGGTGCCCAACGCATCACCGGTTGCACACTGCCTGCCCTCCAGGACAGCTACATCCCCCGATGTCACAGGAAGGCCAAAAATATCATCAAAGACATCAACCACCCGAGCCATGGTCTGTTCACCCCACTATCATCCAGAAGGTGAGAACAGTACAGATGCATGAAAGGTTGGACCGAGAGTCTGAAAAACAGCTTCTATCTCAAGGCCATCAGACTGTTAAATAGCCATCACTAGCCATCTTCCACCCGGGTTACTCAACCCTGCACCTTAGAGGCTGCTGCCCTATGTATACATAGACATGGAATCACTGTTCACTTTAATAATGGATACATACTGCTTTACTCATTTCATATGTAATATTGTATTCTACTGTATTTTAGTCAATGCCACTCTGACATTGCTCGTCCTAACATTTATATATTTCTTAATTCCATTATTTACTATTAGATTTGTGTGAATTGTTAGATACTACTGCACTGTTGGAGCTAGAAACACCATTTTTTTATGTCTGAATTTTTTGTTGTTGACACATTTAAATTATTTTGTGTAATTTCCATTTAATTGTGCATCTAGCAAGAGAGGAATGAGTTGACATTTCTGCTGTTAGGCCTACTACTGCAGGACATGTCATGGCAGAGTTTACAAGACAATGGCCACCCAATTGATACAAATAATCATGATATACATGTAGTTCTGTCAGGCAAACCTACTCTGCAGTTAACATTTAATTGAGAAGGTTTTCGGGGTAAGTCTTTCTGTCTACCCACAGAAGGTTATCATTAACATTTCTAACCGGCTACATATGGAGTGATAGACAAACGTGTGCAATATTGCTGGAAATTAATTGGCAGATGTTATTACATTTAGCTTTTTAATCCGATAGTGGCTAACCAGTGGTGGGATAATGTTAATGTGGCTTTCATTGGATAGTAGTCGGGAGCTTTGTGTTTATGACAGTTTGCGATGGAACACATCATAAAAATGCATGTGCTTTCAGAATTAATTGGRGAGCTACTTACAGGTGGGCTTTTAGCTACTGGTAGCTCGTGATCTATCTGTTGAAGACGCCTGGCATATATGGCCGTGTAACATGATGATTCATAAACATTCTTGATAATCCCTTTTCAACCAATGTTATAGCTGTTTACTACTGATTATAAACTATTAAAAAAGCTACTTATAAACCCTGTATGAACCCTAAATAAAGGTGAAATAAAAAAAATGAAAAATGAACCCTTTATAAATTATACCTTTAATCCTATCCTGTTAGTGCATGTCTTAACTTTTACTTCTTCTCTTTGTGCCTGTGCCAGCGACTTTGATGTGTTTTAATGAAAGCAAGACGCATAGTTTATTTGAGTTCCAGTAGGCTGCGATAGCCTTGTGTACATATAAACAGGGACTCAACAGGAGCATGAACAACCTCGGAGACGCATGGAGCAGTTCCATAAACTACTACAGGTGAATACTGCCAAGAATATCACAGTTGAAGCAGTGCAAATTTCATGGGTTTACTAGCCAAAAGTTTGGACACAACTACTCATTCAAGGGTTTTTCTTTATTTCACTGTTTTCCACATTATTGAATAATAGTGAAGACATCAAACCTATGGAATAACACATATGGAATCATGTAGTAACCAAAAAGTGTTAAACAAATCAAAATAGATTTGATATTCTTCAAAGTAGCCACCCTTTGCCTTGATGACAGCTTTGCACACTCTTGGCATTCTCTGAACCAGATTCATGAGGTAGTCACCTGGAATGCATTTCAATTAACAGGTGTGCCTTGTTAAAAGTACATTTGTGGAATGTCTTTCCTTGACCGTGTTTGAGCCAATCAGTTGTGTTGTGACAAGGTAGGGGGGAAATACAGAAGATTTAGTCAAATACCAAGTACATATTATGGCAAGAACAGCTCAAATAAGCAAAGAGAAACGACAGTCCATCATTACTTTAAGACATGAAGGTTAGTCAATCCGGAAAATTTCCAGAACTTTGAACGTTTCTTCAAGTGCAGTCGGAAAAAACAACAAGCGCTATGATGAAACTGGCTCTCATGAGGACCGCCACAGGAAAGGAAAACCCAGTTTTTCCTCTGCTACAGAGGATCAGTTCATCAGAGTTACCAGCCTCAGAAATTGCAGCCCAAATAAATGCTTTACAGAGTTCAAATAACACACATCTCAACATCAACTGTTCAGAGGAGACCGTGTGAATCAGGCCTTCATAGTTGAATTGCTGCAAAGAAAACATTACTAAATGACACCAATAATAAGAAGAGACTTCCTTGGGCCAAGAAACACAAGCAATGGACATTAGACTGGAGGAGTCCAAATTTGAGATTTTTGGTTCCAACTGCCGTGTGTTTGTGAGACAGAGTAGATGAACGGATGATCTCCGCATTTGTGGTTTCCACTGTGGAGCATGGAGGAGGAGGTGTGATTGTGTGGGGGTGCTTTGCTAGTAACACTGTCAGTGATTTAGTTCAAAATCAAGTCACACTTAACCAGCATGGCTACCACAGCATTCTGCAGCGATACGCCATTCCGTCTGGTTTGCAATTAGTGGGACTATGATTGTTTTTTTTTTAAAGTACAATGACCCAAAACACACCTCCAGGCTGTGTAAGGGCTATTTGACAAAGGAGAAGAGTGATGGAGTGCTGCATCAGATGAGCTGGCCTCCACAATCATCCGACCTCAACCCAATTGAGATGGTTTGGGATGAGTTGGACCGCAGAGTGAAGGAAAAGCAGCCAACAAGTGCTCAGCATATGTGTGAAGTCCTTCAAGACTGTTGGAAAAGCATTCCAGGTGAAGCTGGTTGAGAGAATGCCAAGAGTGTGGGGGTGTGTGTCTATTTGTCAACAGCTGGTGCACGATGTCTCGAGGTATTGCCAGCCTGAGGTAGAGTATGTTATGATAAGCTGTCGACCACACTATCTACAAAGAGTTCTGTATTATTCATAGTCGTCTATTTACCATCACAAAGCGAAGCTGGCACTAGCACCGCTTTCAACCAACTCTATAAGGCCATAAGCAAAAGAGAAAATGCTCACACAGAAGCGGTGCTCCTAGTGGCCGGGGACTTTAATGCAGGCAAACTTAAATCAGTTTTACCAAAATGTTACCAGCATGTCACATGTGCAACCAGYGAGAAAAAAAAATCCTAGACATCCTTTACTCCACACACAGAGATGCATACAAAGCTCTCCCCCCGCCCTCCATTTGGCAAATCTGACCACAATTCTATCCTCTTGATTCCTGCTTACAAGCAAAACTAAAGCAGGAAGTACCAGTGACTCACTCAATATGGAAGTGGTCAGATGACGTGGATGCTACGCTACAGGACTGTTTTGCTAGCACAGACTGGAATATGTTCCAGGATTCATCCAATGGCATTGAGGAATACACCACCTCAATCATCGGCTTCATCAATAAGTGCATCGATGWRGTCGTCCCCACAGTGACTGTACGTACATATCCCAACCAGAAGCCATGGATTACAGGTAACATCAGCACTGAGCTAAAGATTAGAGCTGCCGCTTTCAAGGAGTGGGAGACTAATCCAGACGCTTATAAGAAATCCCGCTATGCCCTTTAACGAACCATCAAACAAGCAAAGCGTCAATACAGGATTAAGATTGAATCCTAATACACCGGCTCTGGCACTCGTCGGATGTGGCAGGGCTTGAAAACTATTACGGACTACAAAGGGAAACCCAGACGCGAACTGCCCAGTGACGCGAACCTACCAGACGAGCTAAAAGCCTTTTTATGCTTGCTTCGAGGCAAGCAACACTGAAGCATGCACGAGAGGACCAGCTGTTCTGGATGACTGTGTGATAACGCTCTCAGTAGCCGATGTGAACAAAACATTTAAACAGGTCAACATTCACAAAGCCGCAGGGCCAGACTGATTACCAGGGAGTGTACTCAAAGCATGCGCGGACCAACTCAAGTGTCTTCACTGACATTTTCAATGTCTTCCTGATCGAGTCTGTAATACCTACATGTTTCAAGCAGACCACCATAGTCCCTGTGCCCAAGGAAGCGAAGGTAACCTGCCTAGATGATTACCGCKCAGTGGCACTCACGTCGGTAGCCATGAAGTGCTTTTAAAGGCTGGTCATGGCTCACATCAACAGCATCCTCCCGGAAACCCTAGACCCACTCCAATTCGCATACCGCCCCAACAGATCCACAGATGATGCAATCTCAATCGCACTCCACACTGCCCTTTCTCACCTGGACAAAAGGAACACCTGTGTGAGAATGCTGTTCATCGACTACAGCTCAGCGTTCAACACCATAGTGCCCACGAAGCTCATCACTAAGCTAAGGACTCTGGGACTACGTCTGCCACGCTGATCCTTAACACTGGGGCCCCTCAGGGGTGTGTACTTAGTCCCCTCCTGTATTCCCTGTTCACCCACGACTGCGTGGCCAAACACGACTCCAACACCATCATTAAGTTTGCTGACGACACAGCCGTGGTAGGCCTGATCACCGACAACGATGAGACTTAGGGAGGAGGTCAGAGAACTGGCAGTGTGGTGCCAGGACATCAACCTCTCCCTCAATGTGAGCAAGACAAAGAAGCTGATCGTGGATTACAGGAACCCCCCCCCCCCCATACACTGCTACACTGCTGCTTCTCGCTGTTTGTTTGTTACCTATGCATAGTCACTTCACCCCCACCAACACGTACAGATTACCTCAAGTGGCCTGTACCCCTGCACACTGACTTGGTACCGGTGCCCCCTGTATATAGCCTCATTATTGTTATTCTTATTGTGTTACTTTTTATTTWAAAAAATTATTTTAGCCTACTTGGTAAATATTTTCTTCTTGAACTGCACTGTTGGTTAAGGGCTTGTAAGTAAGCATTTCACGGTAAAGTCTACACTTGCTGTATATTTGGCGCATGCGGCAAATTAAGTTAGATTTGATTTATATATTGAATTTAAAATGTTGATTAGCTGGGCATACTGGGCAATATGGATGGACATCTTTCAGTAAATAATAACCGTCATGTATTCAGCCAAGCCATAGTATAAATAATATTTTATATTTGAAAATGTATAAAAGGAAATCTGGGGGAGCCAGTTTGAATGGGCCTGATGCAGCTGATAAAATTAATAATAGTATTGTTATCTATAATTTACAGGTGCTATGCTTAAGTTTGTCAGTAGAGGAGATGCTGGATCATCAGCCAGTACAAGCACAGACTCATTTGATCCACATCCAGCCTCAGCAAGTACTACAGACCCAGTACTGGCAGCTTCAGCAAGTACTAACACAGACCCAGGTGAAGTACAGGCAACCTCAGCCAGTACTAGCACAACCAGAGGTGTACAGCCAGCATCAGATACAAGCAGCTCAGACCCTAATAGAACAGTTGCTGCTCCACCAAATTACCCAGCATATTGGCTCCCAGTCTTAATAACAGACTTTATGAGGATTGGGTTAGTGCGCAGAGGTCCATTCAAAACAGGACTGGATTTTTATTACCCTAAAGACAAGTCTAGAAGAGGGTTTTATTCAGGCGTATTACAGAGACAGCTGTCAAATGGGGAAAAGATTACCAGGAGCTGGCTTTCATACTCAATCAAAAACAACGCTGTGTATTGTTTTTGCTGTAAGCTCTTTTCTACAAAAGACTACAAAATAATAAAGGAAGACGTGACTTGGTCAAATATCAACGCCATTCTGAAACACCATGAGGGTAGTCCTGAACACACAAACAATATGATTAAGTGGAGAGAACTTGATCTGCGCCTAAGTTGGGGACAGACTCTTGACCAGATACAAATGACAATTTGAGGCTTCGTCACCAGGAGCAAATGTCCATTATTCTGAGAAGCGTGGCTTTAAAGGGAAAGCCAGAGATCAGGGAGTACTTCCACGGCTTTGTGAATGTTGAGGTTACAACAGGCTTGAGTCTGTCCACTGTCATCTTAGATAAGCTGAACAAGCTGAAGATTCCATTTGAAGATTGCAGAGGCCAAGCTTATGATAATGGGGACAACATGAAGGGCAAGCATCAAGGAGTACAAGCCAGACTTTCCATATACGTACTGAACATTCTCTCCTGCAACCCGCCTCACCCAATATGGTACGGATCTGCTATTTTTATACTTTAGAACCAGAACCCCCATCAGAGGCTAGCCAGCTAACTAGCCAACAGCTTGTAGTCAGTTAGCCACTGCTAGTGGTCTTCACCGTTAAAACTCGGACACCAGACTGCCTCAGCTCGGTCAATACCTGCCAGTCTGCACAGCGCGATATCAACCCAGAGCTTATSGGACCACTTTTTCTCTACCACATCTCTGGATTCCTAACGCAGGCTCTGAACCTTTACACCGGATCATCGCAGCTAGCTAGCTGCAATCCGAGTGGCTATTCCTGGCTAAAGTCTCTGTCCCGAAGCAAGCACCAGTTAGTGGTGCTTGCCGAAGAGGTCCTCCAGCTAATTCTTGGGCTACAATACCTCTCTTGCCAATTGCCTGGACCCTTTACTGCTGACACGGAGCCCCGCCGATCCCTTTACTGCTGACACAGAGCCCCGCCGATCCATCACGACTGGTCTGCCTACGTAATCGTCCGAGGTGGTTTCAACAGGCTCTCCCGTTGCGAGMTCACCGAAGGCCCATCTGCTAGCCCCGGCCCGCTAGCTGTCTGAATCGCCATGTCTCCAGCTCGCCTAGTATAGTAGCGACGACTGAATCGGCTCCTTGACTCACCTATTCCTACTCATTGGACCCTATGATCACTCGGCTACACATGCCTCTTCCTAATGTCAATATGCCTTGTCTATTGCTGTTTTGGTTAGTGATTGTCTTATTTCACTGTAGAGCCCCCAGCCCTGCCCAATATGCCTTAGATAGCCCTTTTGTCCAACCCCCCACAAATGTGGTGACCTCACCTGCTTAACTGGTGCCTCTAGAGACAAAACCTCTCATCGTCACTCAAAGCCTAGGTTTACCTCCACTGTACTCACATCCTACCATACCCTTGTCTGTACATTATGGCTTGAACATTTTCTTCCACACCCAGAAATCTGCTCCTTTTACTCTCTGTTCRGAACGCACTAGACGACCAGTTCTTATAGTCGTACCCTTATCCTACTGTTCCTCTGGAGATGTAGATGTTAACCCAGGCCTTGCAGCCCCCAGCACCACTCCCATTCCCCAGGCGCACTCATTTGTTGACATCTGTAACCGTAAAAGCCTTGGTTTCATGCATGTTAATATCAGAASCCTCCTCCCTAAGTTTGTTTTATTCACTGCTTTAGCACACTCCGCCAACCCTGATGTCCTATCTGTGTTTGAATCCTGGCTTTGGAAGGCCACCAAAAATCCTGAAATTTCCATCCCCAACTACAACATTTGCCGACAAGATAGAACTGCCAAAGGGGGCGGAGTTGCAATCTACTGCAGAGATAGCCTGCAGAGTTCTGTCATACTATCCAGGTCTGTGCCTAAACAATTTGAGCTTCTACTTTTAAAAATCCACCTTTCCAAAAGCCAGTCTCTCAAGGTTGCAGCTTGTTAATCAGAGAAGCAACAAAGAGACCAAAGATAACCCTGAAAGAGCTGCAAAGCTCCACAGCGGAGATTGGATTATCTGTCCATAGGTCCACTTTAAGCCGTACACTCCACAGAGCTGGGCTTTACAGAAGAGTGGCCAGAAAAAAGCCATTGCTTAATGAAAAAAATAAGCAAACACGTTTGGTGTTCACCAAAAGGCATGTGGGAGACTCCCTAAACATATGAGGAAGAAGGTACTCTGGTCAGATGAGACTAAAATTGAGCCTTTTGGCCATCAAGGAAAATGCTATGTCTGGCGGAAACCCAACACCTCTCATCACCCCGAGAACAACATCCCCACAGTAAAGCATGGTGGTGGCAGCATCATGCTGTGGGGATGTTTTTCATRGGCAAGGACTGGGAAACTGGTCAGAATTTATGGAATGATGGATGGCGCTAAGTACAGGGAATTCTTCAGGGAAACCTGTTTCAGTCTTCCAGAGATTTGAGACTGGGACGGAGGTTCACCTTCCAGCAAAACAATGACCCTAATCACACTGCTAAAGCAACACTCGAGTGGTTTAAGGGTGAACATTTTAAATGTATTGGAATGGCCTAGTCAAAGCTCAGACCTCAATCCAATTGAGAATCTGTGCTATGACTTAAAGATTGTTGTACACCAGCGGAACCCATCCAACTTGAAGGAGCTGGAGCAGTTTTGCCTTGAAGAATGGGCTTAAATCCCAGTGGCTAGATGTGCCAAGTTTATAGAGACACCCCAAGAGACTTGCATGTTGTAAGGCAACAAAATAGGAAAAAATGCCAACTGGGGTGAATACTTTTTTAAGTATGTTGAAGGTCAGATGTTGTCCTTGTATGCCCTGAAACTTGCCTAAGGGAATGGAAGAGTCAATGAAAAACAATAACTTTTTAAGCATTGGTTTAATTTCAACATGCAGGGTTGGGTGATTATCCCTGTGATGCAGCATGTGCGTAAAACCCATCTGTTTGTTGCTTTGGCTGGTTGATCGTTTGTATTTGCGCAGTAGCAATCAGTGATAAGGTATCCCTGTTGAAAGGCCTTATAATAMCGAAAAATATACTTAAAATATATATAATTTTCTTGACCACAGTAGGGTATGTTTTAGTGTAGTTTGGTGTAATCTTACTGCAATGGTGCTGTATGTTTTTCTGTAAAAAAATGTTTTTAACACAAGTTGCCTGATTTGTCTATATCCACTTATCGTTTCCCCACTGAGAGTTGCATAATGCTGGCATCAGAAGAGAGTGTTGACCTCCCATTCTGTTTGCTGTGTTATGGTGACCTGCTCTAGAGAAGCAGCCACATCGATATCGATGGTGTATCTTTCATTTGTTTCTCTTTTGTATTTTTACCTACCTATCTCTTGTTCTCATTGTGTAGCGACGCCAGATCTCAGAAAGATAGGAGAACGCGAGATGAGAAAGGGGAGGAGGACTGTTCCTTCCCTTTCTCATCTCGCTTTCTCCTGTCTTTCTGAGATCTGGCGTCGCTACACAACAATGCTCATGATTAGACCCAAAGGAAGAGCTGAAGATTGATCCATAACGACATGAAGGTAAGTGTATATATATGGTATCTTTGTACATATTTAAGTGTAAATGGTTCCTATTTTATAGCTTCCTACTTGTGGATTAGTTTTGTGTCATTTTGCCTTGAGTATATTTCTCAGATTTGCAAGTAAGTCAGTCCCGTGATAGGCACATTCAATAATGATTTGACTTGAAGTCAGTGTCAGAAAGGAGTGGTATTCTGGGCGACTGCAGTACCTACATACACTACATATACAAAAGTATGTGGACACCCCTTCAAGTTAGTGGATTTGGCTATTTCAGCCACACCCGTTGCTGACAGGTGTATACAATCGAGCACACGGACATGCAATCTCCATAGACAAACATTGGCAGTAGAATGGGCTCAGTGACTTTCTACGTGGCACAGTCATAGGATGCCACCTTTCCAACAAGTCAGCCCACCAGAGCTGCCCCGGTCAACTGTAAGGGATGTTATTGTGAAGTAGAAGCGTCTCAGAGCAGCAACAGCTCAGCCGCGAAGTGGTAGACCACACAAGCTCACAGAAGGAGACCGCCGAGTGCTGAAGCGCGTAACYTGTAAAAATCGTCTGTCCTTGGTTGCAACACGTACTATTGTGTTCCAAACTGCCTCTGGACGCAACATCAGCACAAGAACTGTTCATCGGGAGCTTAATGAAATGAGTTTCCATGGTCGAGCAGCCACATACAAGCCTAAGATCACCATGTGCAATGCCAAGTGTCATTGGGCCATTGGACTCTGGAGCAGTGGAAACACAATCTCTGGAGTGATGAATCACGCTTCACCATCTGGCTGCCCGATGGACGAATCTGGGTTTGGCGGATGCCAGGAGAACACCACCTGCCCGACTGCGTAGTGACAACTGTAAKGTTTGGTGGAGAAAGAATAATGGGGCGTTTTTTTCATGGTTCAGGCTCCTTAGTTCCAGTGAAMGGACATCTTAACGCTACATCATACAATGACATTCTAGACAATTCTGTGCTTCCAACTTTGTGGCAACAGTTAGGGGAAGGCCCTTTCATGTTTCAGCAACACAATGCCCCCATGCACAAAGCGTGGTCAATAAAGAAATGGTTTGTCGAGATCAGTGTGGAAGAACTTGACTGGCCTGCACGTAGCCCTGGCCTCAACCCCATCAAACAACTTTGGGGTGAATTGGAAGGCTGATTGCGAGCCAGGCCTAATCGCTCAACATCAGTGCCTGACCTCACTAATAATCTTCTGGCTGAATGAAAGTCCACGTAGCAATGTTCCAACATCTAGTGGAAAGCCTTCCCAAGAAGAGTGGAGGCTGTTATAGCAGCAAAGGGGGGACCAACTCCATATTAATGACCATGATTTTGGAATCAGATGTTCTATATAGTGTATAAACTAACTGACTTAAGCATTCAGAGAGGAAATCACACCAGGGTGAAAAGCTGTGTCTGCTAAAAGCTTTTCATGGGAAAAAAGCTGGCGTTTTAGAAAAATGAAAGGACAGGGGAGTTCTTGGAATGACTGCCTGTTTCTTTCCTTCTTATACTCTCTCCCTCTGTCATTCTCTTTTTCTCCTTTCCTCTATCCCTCTTAGTTAAGGGAATAGAGAGAAAAGCTCTGCAGCTCGATGGAAGGAGCGAGGTAGGATTTTTTMGGGGGTCTGTGTGTCTAGCCYGAAGCTGGGAGGGAAAGAGGGAGGGAGAGAGAACACAGTGATCCCCACTCCCTATCCTCTTCATCGCAACAGCCTGTATTGAGTTGTTTGGCACACATTGAAGAACAGGGCAAGAGACGGAGAGAGAGGAGGAAAAAAAGAGATGCAAAACAGAGCACCTCTCCCCTCCCACCCCTTAGTGAGCCAGTCTAAATCATACTGGTTATCAGTGCTGTTGTTCTGTGAGTGTGATGCTGGTCAGACAGACCCAGGCGCAGACCTCCAAACCTTGCGGAGCTCCTCTCAGATCCTAAGCAACCCTGGAGAGCCTAGCCATCTCCCCCCGGAAACTCTCGCCGCAGCCACCGCTCACTCCCTACAGTGACATGTACCCTGAGGAGACCCGTGGGGGTGGAGGGGCAGCCGCCATCGACTACCTGGAGGGAGTGTATGACTACACTGCCCATGCCCCTGGCCTGGCCCCCCTCTACAGTTCCTCCACCGCATCCCTGGATGCCCATGGACCCCCCTTGGACGACAGCCTGCAGTCCCTTCTGTTTGTGCCCTCCACTCCCCAGCTCAGCCCCTTCCTCCGACACACCAGCCTCCCCAGCCTCCCCAGCCAGTCTTTCTACCTGGAGATATCCTCCACACCCGTAAACAGGTGAGAGATATAACTGTCTTTGACCCTTATGGGTGGCAAGAGTTAATTATCTGGCTGAATGTGTGTGGCTCGGATAGCTGTACTGTACCTAGGTGATCAAATCACATTTTATTTGTCACATGCGCCAAAATACAACAGTGTTTTAACTTTATTTATACAGGTTTTTCTCATTGAGATAACACCTCTTTTCCAAGAGAGACCTGGTCCAATAGCAGCAGTGGGAACAACCGTTTCAGACAAAACAACTTACATACACTAACACAACATTAAACAAAACTATAAACACACATACAGTACACAAAACATTTGGCGTTAAAAACACGAAAGTCTTGACTAAAAACAGCTGGCCTAAAGACAATTACACTCTTCTATGATTATATACACCGATCAAGTGTTTAAACTCCACCAACGAAACTAGATCATCAAATTTTAAAATGTTCAGGAGAGAATTCCAGGACCACGGAGCTAAGTAACTGAAACTATTTCTACCATGACCTGTTCTAATTTTTGGTACTGTTAGAAGCAAATGAGAATGGGACCATAATTTATATTTATTTACCGACCTGACTAAAAAAGAACAGGGATAAAATGGCATTTTACCCAATCTGGCCATATAAATCAGTGTATACCAGTGTTTAAGCCTACGCAAGGTCAATGACGACKATCCAACAGCGCTGTAGAGATCACAATGATGTGTTAGACGTACTTACAAGCCCTTGTAAGTAATGTGTAAGAGAGAGTGAGATCAGTGACCCTATTCCACTCCATTTGATCTGAATGTTCGTTAGAGTTAGTGTTAACTCTTGTGATGTTAGTTTTAGCAGTGTTGTTTGGACAGTGTGTTGCTGACTATGTAGTGTCGTTCAACAGCTACTGTGTCCCTTTGTTTTTTTTCTTCTTCACCAGACCACTAATTATGTAARTGTCACAGAGCATTTCAATAAAGAAATGCTCTGTCCCATATGATATGATTGCTTGGAGAGAAATAGAGTGATAGTCTACATTGATTGACATAGATTGAGTTTAGGTTTAGTCTTGTTCTAATTGTTCGCTTCAATTATTTGACTGTCCTTACTCCACATTAACAATATGTATTTGTCTTCCTGTGATCACATTTTGTTATTTGTCTCAGTGTACTTTTGTTTCTCTAGCATCCTCTAGGTAGTCTGACAAACAATGACAGTCAGACAAAATAAATACTTTAAAACTAAACATGTACTCAGGACTTCACCTTTTCAATAATGTTTTGTCCTCAAAGCAGGGTATTATGCTCATTATATGTGACAGTACTGTACTGGGTTAGTTTCATTTAAAAGTAAAACATTCATTATCAGAAGGGAAATATTTAGGCTGTTGAAAAGCCTTAGCTACGGAGCTCTAATTGCTCAGATTACCGACTTTGCTGGAGACCTTGAGAAAAGAACAATATGTAAGAACAACAAAAGTACACACGTACAGTTCATTCCCTGAATGAGGTGGAGACAGATTTAGTTCCTGGGGGGATAGTAGATGAATCCAAGTTGCTGCTGTTAGCAAAAKTTGGCTTGAGGGATTGAGGGGCTCGATGGTGTTGTCAACCTCAACAAGACYAAGCTTCTATTCCTCCTGGGGAAGGCCTGCCCGCTCCAAGACCTCTATCACAGTTGACAACTCTACGATGTCAACTTCCCAAAGTGCCAACAACTTTAGTGACCCTGGACAACACCCTGTCATTCTCTGAAAACATCAAAGCAGTGACTCGCTTCTGGAAGCTCATGCTCTACAACATCCATAGAGTACGGACTTTTCACACAGGAAGCGGTACTTGTCATCTCCCGTCTGTTCTACTGCATCTCTGTTGGRTGGGCTCCCCGTCTGTTCCATCAAACSCCTGGAATTTATCCAGAACGACGCAGCCCACTTAGTGTTCAACCTTCCCAAGTTCMCCCATGGCACCCCTCTCCTCCGCACACTCCACTGGCTTCCAGTCAAAGCTTGCATCCACTACAAGACCATGGTGCTTGCCAACGGAGCAGCAAGGGGAACTGCCCCTCCCTACCTTCAGGCTATGCTCAAACCCTACACCCCAACACCGAGCACTCCGTTCTTCCACCTTTGGTCTCCGGGCCGTCCCACCCCTACAGGGGGTCAGCGCCCTCTTAGCCCAGTCGAACGTCTTCTCTGTCCTGGCACCCCAAAGGTGGAATGAGCTTCCCCCTGAAGCTAGGACAGTAGGTCTGAATCCCTACCTCTTCAAAGAGTATCTTAAATAAGACATCCCTTATCCCCACCCCCGTTGTATGAATTTAACATGTACTTCTGTTTTCCTACTAGCACTAACTTTGCTGAACTTCTTAAGTGAGGAAAAATGTACATGAACACGACTGTGATGCAGTTCTCACCTAGCTACAGAATCTTAAGATGAATGCTCTAACTGTAAGTCGCTCTGGATAACAGCGCCTGCTAAATTAGTCAAATGAAATGTAGTCACCTCTCTTACAGCTCTCTTTATTGAATGAGAAAATATCTTTGTTTGACTTGTGAGATTTTCTATCAGAGGAACTGATGTTGGTCATTTCAAGTTTTGAAAGCACTTAAATCGAAACTGAGGCAGAGGTCATCAGAGGAATATGTTTTCAAAGAGAACCAGCACATTTTTGTAGCCCAAAAGTCACATTTTGAATCAATGAGTATGCAAAAGTTTTTTGTSACGCCATCTTGAAAATAATTTCACAAAGAACAACTCCAGGTTGATTCATCCCAGAAAAGCCAATCATCTGTCCATCCTGACCAACCCTGTGTTGCAGGTCGAGTGTGGTAGCCAATCAGCACTCAGTGTCCCAGGAGGAGCTCAGCAGCACCTCCGACAGGCAGGAGCCTTACACTGTGGCGGAGTCAGTGTCAGGCTCAGGTTCAGGGCCAGGGGTCGGAGTGTTTGAGATGGCCAAGGAGACTAGGTACTGTGTGGTCTGCAGTGACTATGCCTCTGGGTATCACTACGGAGTTTGGTCCTGCGAGGGCTGCAAAGCCTTCTTCAAAAGGAGCATCCAAGGTAAGCCTCTCATCCCCTACCACTATATCCCACTTCACTTTAAAACATTTAACTCCTTCTATTCACTGTATCAGAAGACGCACTCACGACCAAACTTTTAAAATTCATATCTAAGCCCTCTTAGCAATAAGGGTGCCACAAAAATACCACGTAATTCCCCATTCAGCACTGTACTCTATTAAAGGTAACTCATCTGACTGGCACCCAATGTTCCCTCTAAGCGGTGCGCGAGCAGTAGCCCCACGAAGCTTGTCCGGCACTGCCCTGCAGAAATATCAGCCCACAGAGAGAAGCACGTTATTGAACTTCACTCAGCTTTCTAGAGCAGTGGTCACGTTGATCTCCAAGGCATTCCTAGTCGATCGCCAAACATTTCTGTAAAAAAACTAATTTTTATTTGTTTCAGGCTGTTGCCAGTAGGTGTACCCGATTCAGCTGCCCTGTGTGCTGGGTAGGCAAACTGTTGCCATTTTGAACCATTTCATGTGTTTGAAGGTACAAACTCTGCCTTCCCGGCGTGCCCAGAGAGAAAATCAAGTGTACTATAGGGCTACCGCTTGCCAACTGGATGGCTCAGATGACCGTGTCTGCAGTAATGTAGCAGACATAAAAGAAAGCCACAGCAACATTGATACTGTGAGATTTCAAAACGTTTTAAACCATGACTACAGAGAGACTATTAACGAATACAGCAAAGAGCTGCTGTTTTTATGAGTGAGTCCCAGTGCAGGCTGAGGTGAGGACGGCTAGAAATAATGGCTGGAACGGAGTGAATGGAATGGCATCAAACACATGAAAAACATGTGTTTGATGTATTTGATACCATTCCAAGAATTCTGCTCCAACCATTACAATGAGCCCATCCTCCCCAATTAAGGTGCCACCAACCTCCTGTGGTGAGTTCATGTTTAAGTTCTTACTCGGCACTGTCAACACTTTGATAAGACATACAATGCGCGTTCTTCCTATATACAGGGCTARGACGAGCACTGCAGCAGTAATAAATGAGTAGGAAAGTGAAACTATAGGCTTGCGTTGTAATTATTAGCTGRGTGGGTCTTTTGTAACATCGAGGAATATACATTTTTTCCCATAGGAGTAACAATATGAATTTGTGCAAGAGGCAWAAATAATGCGGTGCGACTCGAGTTTCGGGTCCCTTTTTGGTCAGTGTCAGTGGAAAGGAAGAGCGGAGGGATGTTGAGAGGCGGACSCTCAGTCTGCTGCTCTCTCCCTCCGCTGAATACTGACCATGAGATGGAGGCACCAGCAGCCCAGTAAAATAAAAAGAAAAAGCAAATTACTTAAATGTATGCTCACTCAGCTGTGCCTCACAAGTAA
Source organism: Salvelinus sp. IW2-2015 (assembly GCF_002910315.2). Taxonomy (NCBI): domain Eukaryota; kingdom Metazoa; phylum Chordata; class Actinopteri; order Salmoniformes; family Salmonidae; genus Salvelinus; species Salvelinus sp. IW2-2015. The sequence goes on along the minus strand of NC_036868.1, from coordinate 29,278,803 downwards.
TACAACAACAGATCTATTACCAGTGTGATCATATAGCCTAGCTCAAGTTTATATTATTTAAAATATAATTTTWATAAATGGCCCGAACAACAATTGMCAGGGCAATTCAAGCAAAGCTAATATGCGTTGATAATGTATTGGGCCTATAGCTTACTGCACAAACCTCATTGCTACAGTCCTGTTTTTAATTGGTTAATGTTGCATAGGCTTACGTTTTTTAAGTCATGTTAAAAAAAATCTGACCGTTAGATCGCTGCTTGCATTTTGACTCAAAGTGATCTTGACTCAGAAAAGGTTGGTGATCACTGTTTGAGTTTTTCCTGTTAACATTATAAATGTTTCCCTTTACTGTGGCACATGTGATTAAATCAACGCAATATTAGCCACTTTCAATGCAACATACCGAAACAAAATGAACTATGCAACAGATTCTGTTGTAGGCAGAACGCATCGGAGTAGGATTCTATTGCATTGACYTGCACGACTCAGCCCGTACTCTACACAGACCGGTGCTGCATAAACTATCAGAGCTGCAGTAGGCCTATATGCAAATGTACCAWWACCATATATGGATCTGTGCCATTTACGTTGAACTGGATTGTGTTTACAGCATGAGCAGTCGTGACTAGATGTGCTCGTTTTGAGATCAAAGGGAGAGCTGCTTGTAGCCACGTGTSCACATTTTGTTCATATCCTTTTCTAGTTAGTGAGTTATTAGCCCAGTTATAGATAATTTGTAGTCAGTGATAGGGGACTGGTTGCTTCCTACAAGAGCACYAAATGTGTAKATTTCTAGACATCTTTAAAAAGCTAGTCAGGTAAGGAGCTTTTAATAACCTAAATAGGCAGAGGGTAGCATAATCTGTCTGATTATCTGTAATAATGGTATGAGAATAATCTTTTGTAAAGTGGTTTCWTGCATCAAACAACACAATAGATTTTAAGTCACTTGTCTCAAGGACAAGTGGAAAAACAGGTTAATGTCAAGCCCTGCATGTTTTTTTCAAAKGTCTCATGAAATGTAGGCCTACATTGAACACATTGGCTGCTACTGTAGGCTGAATGATAGAACAGCTATTTCCCTGTTAAAATGTTATGCAATGCATTTTCTTCATTGTTTTTGATGGTAGGCCACTCTGGTAGGCCTACATTGTGATTAAATAGCCAAAGTAGCCCACATGGCCACTGTTAAAACTGGAACTTAAAGGGGGTACAGCCTAAATGTTAACAGTAAACGCATGCTGGAAGTTGRACAGAATTTTCACAACGGTCAAGTTCGTACTCAGCAGACCTGACATTTGCTCAGTCCCGAGAGGGAACACGAGAGGGAACATTGCTGGCACCCACTGTCATTTTTAGCAGGTTGATGTTTTTTTCCCCCATCAGTCTTGTCCTGGAGGCAGAACTGAGCGATTTCAAAATTGGCTATATTATAAAAATATATAGGGGYAAATTTTGCTTTTTGGTCTTCATTTAAGGCTTAGGGTTAGCAGCGTGGTTAGGTTTAAAATCTGATTGTATGACTTTGTGGCTGTGTCAGCTAGTGACCACTCTGTAGGGCTGCCTCAAGAACAAGATTTATGACCAAAAACGCCAAGCTGCTCATTTTCAGCTCTCATTATAAGTTGTGCAGAGGTTTAGGGCACATGCGTGCTTGTGTGTGTTTGTGTGTGTTGAGAGAGTGACTTATCTAAGGTCTGACTGGTACCTACTGACTGTCATTTTCAGCTGTTATCATAAGTTGTGCAGAAGGTGTGGGCACATGAATATTATRGAGAAACCAACCTTGACATTGGCTGTTAATTGTTCCTGGTTCCCAGCCAGCTTCAAACCACTTACGGAGAGACGACCATCGAAGTTTAACTGTCATTTACCAGTACCACTTTAGTGATATTGCTAAAGGTACACTGGGTGTAGAGAAGGAACTAATCAAAGAGAACAGAACGACCTGAATTAAGGGAAAATATAATGTTCCTTTCATATCTGAATGAGAGTCTGTAGCTTTTTTTGCAAGTGTCTTGTATAGTAGGTATTGTGCCATAGACGTGGACAGTTTTCATTATTACTGAAATAGAGCATGTTGTAAAACCATATTCTAATGTTCTTTCAACGTTGAATAGGCGATCCTAGGGAGCGGAGTTAATTTTACCTTGTACGGCAGAGGAATCTTAATAAAATTACATTTCATGACGTTTCGTGGGGGTGGACATCACACAACAAAAGACACATAATCAGAACACAGTAGTTTCATGGTAATAAAACATTGTAGATACTACATTTGAATTCACTCTATGCCAGAGAGATATGAAAAAGAGGTATAGAGTGTTCCTCTCTGTCAAATAGCCTCAACCTGGGTGCCAGTCCCAGTGATTGGATCACAATAAAGTTTTCTTCCAGGTCACAATGACTACATGTGCCCTGCGACCAACCAGTGTACCATCGACAGGAACCGTAGGAAGAGCTGCCAGGCGTGCCGCCTCAGAAAGTGTTACGAAGTGGGCATGATGAAAGGAGGTGAGCAAGGGAACACAGTGGTGTTCACGTGTGTGCCCGCACACACACAACTTACAGTTTGGTTTGGCTTGCCTCAGTAGTGTGAAAAGGTTAGTATTAGTTAAGACTGCTTGATGCTGAAAGGACAGGCGGTGTGTGGCTGAGCATTGTGTGCAGATAAAATAGAGACATATTTTACCATGGCCTTGAACCACTTTTCTCTGATGGATGTAAAGGATTGATTAGTAGCCTACACACCCACAGTTTTGTTTTCATACTTCATGAATGCACACACACACACACCCATCCATACACACACACAGCGAAATTCTACAGCAAGGAAAGGATATGAAGTTATACGTGGAAGCAAGAGTGTAAATAGCGAGATAAGTGTGTGCATGGTTGTGTGTGTGTGTATATATATATACACTGCTCAAAAAAATAAAGGGAACACTTAAACAACACAATGTAACTCCAAGTCAATCACACTTCTGTGAAATCAAACTGTCCACTTAGGAAGCAACACTGAATTGACATACATTTCACATGCTGTTGTGCAAATGGAATAGAACACAGGTGGAAATTATAGGCAATTAGCAAGACACCCCAATAAAGGAGTGGTTCTGCAGGTGGTGACCACAGACCACTTTCAGTTCCTATGCTTCCTGGCTGATGTTTTGGTCACTTTTGAATGCTGGCGGTGCTTTCACTCTATGTAGTGTAGCATGAGACGGAGTCTACAACCCACACAAGTGGCTCAGGTAGTGCAGCTCATCCAGGATGGCACATAATGCGAGCTGTGGCAAGAAGGTTTGCTGTGTCTGTCAGCGTAGTGTCCAGAGCATGGAGGCGCTACCAGGAGACAGGCAGTACATCAGGAGATGTGGAGGAGGCCGTAGGGAGGGCAACAACCCAGCAGAGAGGACGCTACCTCCGCCTTTGTGCAAGGAGGAGCACTGCCAGAGCCCTGCAAAATGACCTCCAGCAGGCCCACAATGTGCATGTGTCTGCTCAAACGGTCAGAAACAGACTCCATGAGGGTGGTATGAGGCCCGAGCGTCCACAGGTGGGGTTGTGCTTACAGCCCAACACCGTGCAGGACGTTTGGCATTTGCCAGAGAACACCAAGATTGGCAAATTCGCCACTGGCGCCCTGTGCTCTTCACAGATGAAAGCAGGTTCACACTGAGCACATGGGTACAGACGTGACAGAGTCTGGAGACGCCATGGAGAACGTTCTGCTGCCTGCAACATCCTCCAGCATGACCGGTTTGGCGGTGGGTCAGTCATGGTGTGGGGTGGCATTTCTTTGGGGGGCCGCAAAGCCCTCCATGTGCTCGCCAGAGGTAGCCTGACTGCCATTAGATACCGAGATGAGATCCTCAGACCCCTTGTGAGACCATATGCTGGTGCGGTTGGCCCTGGGTTCCTCCTAATGCAAGACAATGCTAGACCTCATGTGGCTGGAGTGTGTCAGCAGTTCCTGCAAGAGGAAGGCATTGATGCTATGGACTGGCTCGCCCGTTCCCCAGACCTGAATCCAATTGAGCACATCTGGGACATCATGTCTCGCTCCATCCACCAACGCCACGTTGCACCACAGACTGTCCAGGAGTTGGGGGATGCCTTAGTCCAGGTCTGGGAGGAGATCCTTCAGGAGACCATCCGCCACCTCATCAGGAGCATGTCCAGGCGTTGTAGGGAGGTCATACAGGCACGTGGAGGCCACACACACACTACTGAGCCTCATTTTGACTTGTTTTAAGGACATTACATCAAAGTTGGATCAGCCTGTAGTGTGGTTTTCCACTTTAATTTTGAGTGTGACTCCAAATCCAGACCTCCATGGGTTGATAAATTTGATTTCCATTGATCATTTTTGTTCGATTTTGTTGTCAGCACATTCAACTATGTAAAGAAAAAAGTATTTAATAAGAATATTTCATTCATTCAGATCTAGGATGTGTTATTTTAGTGTTCCCTTTATTTTTTTGAGCAGTGTACGTGTGTGTGCACGCGCGTGTGTTCGTTACTAACTCTACTCTACTCTAAACCCCAGGCTTGCGAAAGGACCGCGGTGGGCGGGTTCTCCAGAGGGATAAGAGGCGTGGTGGCCCTGCTGGTGACAACAGTGTCCAGGAGCACAGCAAAGCGCCCCCTCAGGATAGTAGCAGGAACAGCAGCTTCGGTGGTGGAGGAGGAGGAGAAGGGCGGCTCAAGATCGCCATGCCTCCTGAACAGGTCTGAACATTTCACTGGCTTCCTCCATTTCATACATCTCCAATGTAGCCACTTTCATTTAGCAAACAGTCCTAAACAATTCAGTTAATACAAATTAATATGTAAGTTGAAACACAAAGTAACAAACAAAGTACCAGGATTAGTATCTTACTCGCTAGCAATCATAATCACAGGTAAAATTGGAATTAAATGCGCGGTGCCGGACTTCCTGCTCTCCTCCCCCAGGTGGTGTTCCTGCTGCAGGGTGCGGAGCCTCCAGCCCTGTGTTCTAGTCAGCAGTTGGGCCGTCCCTACACAGAGATCACCATGATGACCCTGCTCACCAGCATGGCTGACAAGGAGCTGGTGCACATGATCGCCTGGGCTAAGAAAATACCAGGCAAGAACCTAACACGGCACAGAAAATATACAGTGCCTTCGGAAAGTATTGAGACCCCTTGACTTTTTCCACATTGTTACGTTACAGCCTTATTCTGAAATGCATTAAGTGATCAGTTTTCCTCAGCAATCTGCACACAATAGCCCATAATGACAAAGCGAAAACAGGTTTTTAGATAATTTTGCAAATGTAAATAAAAAATAAATACGTTATTTACATAAGTATTCAGACCCTTTGATATGAGACTCGAAATTGAGTTCAGGTGCATCCTGTTTCCATTGATCATCCTTTAGATGTTTCTACAGCTTGATTGGAGTCCACCTGTGGTCAATTCAATTGATTGGACATGATTTGGAAAGGCACACACCTGTCTATTTAAGGTCCCACAGTTGACCGTGCATGTCAGAGCAAAAACCAAGCCATGAGGTCGAAGGAATTTTCCGTAGCGCTCAGAGACAGGATTGTGTCGAGCTGTGCTAAAAATACGCCCTCTCTTGCTCCTCTCCCTCTCTTTCCATCTCTCCATCTCCCCCCTTTCTCTCTGCTGTTACGCAGATTCCTTTCCAGGTCCATCTTTTGATTACATGTTGTCACTGCCCTTGCCAACGTAGTGAGTGATGGGGCTTGTGCAGTGTGAACGAGTGTCGTTTCCTTTCCCAGGGAATATCATAATAGACTAATTGTGACATCGGCCTTAGTAAGGTACACGACAAGACGAAAGGACATACTACAATTTAGATGGATTTCTGGTACATAATATTTTTAGGGTGTGTGTTGTACCCACCTGTCAGACTTCAGGCTCTTGGCGAAGATTAGTTTCCCAGGGCGTGCGGGATGGACTCCCAAATGAGTCCATCATCAGACCTCAGCCAGGAACCTCAAAGCAGCGCACCTGGTCAGAGAGACAGCTCTGGAACAAGCTCCAGTACGAGACACGCGTCAACTGCGGTCAAACCATATATAAACCCATTCAACCATACAATTACCACTTATCATCACCACTTTAAGATGTCACATTACCAGTAATAGTAAATCTGTCATTCAAGGATAGGAGCTCCCACCACACTGCAAACGCAAAGTAATTTTGAAGTGATATTTTACTTTAATTTGTGGTGACTGGACCCTGTTTGAATGCCTCTAGTTGAATCAGATCAATATGTATATTAGCTGTGGCAATAGTTTGTATTTTTCCAGGATAACGTTTTCTTCTCTGATCTGAATTCTTAGGTAGTAAATGCTATGGCATTAAATTATTACAACCTTGCACATAAATGCCATTGTGAAATGTCCTGATCTGCAATCCTTTGCTGGCCTGGCATGGGGTCCCTTCATCACACAACCAGGCTGTCTATTCAATAATCCAATTACTGGCTAAAGACCCTAAGAACTTGTCTTTCGGGTTCTTATGTCGACGCACACTGGGACACATCATACATAAGTGTTGTACTTAACAGTGTCGCGGGAGCGTTGTGTGTCGGCCCATGATGGGTAGCAGTGTGTTTGCACAAACAGCCTTTTGAGATGGTGACTGTAGCATCAGACTATAATCCGTAATGTCCCAGTGTGTATGTCAACCTCAGCAGCCGGTCACTGCCATACAAGGCTGCCACCACAGGAAGGTAAAGTGGTGTAAGCAGTCGTATGAGGCTGTAGTCTAGATTGCGTAGGGGTCTACTCTCTCTCTCTGTGTGTGTGTGTGTGTGTGTGTGTGTGTGTGTGTTAGTGTTGTGTGTGTGTGTGTGGTGTGTGTGTGTGTGTGTGTGTTGTTGTGTGGTGTGTATGTGGTGTGGTGTGTGTGTGGTGTTGTTGTGTGTCGTGTGTTCGTGTGTGTGTGTGTTGTGTGAAGAAGAAAGAGGATAGAGAGATAATGAGTACTTTTAAAGCCTTGTACACATCATTATACATACCTTTGGAAAGTATTCAAACACCTTGACTTTTTCCTTTGTTACGTACTATTTTCTAAAAATTGATTAAATCGTTTTTTCCCCTGCATCAACCTACACAACAATACCCCAAATTGACAGCAAAAACAGGTTTTAGAAATGTTTGCTAATTTATTAGGGTAGTGGGACGGTACGCGTCACCTCGTCAACAGCCAGTGAAACTAGCAGGCGCCCAAATTCAAACACAACAGAAATCCCATAAATTTAAATTCCCAGAACATACAAGTATTTTACACCATTTCTAAAGCTACACTTGTTGTAAAAATATCCAGCCCCAAAGTGTCCGATTTCAAAAAGTTTTACGACGAAAGTACACCAAACGATTATGTTAGGTATGAGCCAAGTCACAGAAAAAGCCAGCCATTTTTCCAGCTAAGAGAGATAAATTCATCCACTACTCTGATGATCTTCATCAGATGACACTCATAGGACTTCATGTTACACAATACATGTATATATATCCACAAAGTTTAGGCAGAACGCTACTGTCCCACTTGGCAAAAATCCTGAGCAAATGCAGAGCCATATTCAAATTAATTGCTATGAAAAATACTATAAAATCAAACTTTATAAATCACACATGAAAGATACCAAATTAAAGCTACACTGGTGTGTAATCAGCCAACATGTCAGAATTCAAAATAGGCTTTTCGGCGAAAGCATACGAATGCTATTATCTGAGTATAGCACAATAGTAAACAAACGAGAGAAGCATATTCCAACCCTGCAGGCGCGACACAAAACGCAGAAGTAAAAATATAATTCATGCCTTACTTTGACGAGCTTCTGTTGTTGGCACTCCAATATGTCCCATAACACATCACAAATGGTTCCTTTTGCTCAGATTAATTCCGTTGATATATATTCCAAAATGTCCATTTATTTGGCGCGTTTGAGTCCAGAAAAACACAGGTTCCCAAACTTGCTCAAACGTGACGACAAAATATCTCAAAGTTACTTGTTAAACTTGGCCAAAAAATTTCGAACTACTTTTGTAATACAACTTTAGGTTTTTTTAACGTTAATAATCGATAAAATTGAAGACGGGATGTCCGTGTTCAATACAGGGATGAAACTAAATGTAGCATGCCTTCTGACATGCCTTCAATCAAACAGGACACCACTGAGTGACCTCAACTTCAAGATGCGGCCTATTTCTTCATTACACAAGGAATAACCTCAACCTATTTCTCAGGAATGTTGACATCCAGTGAAAGCCGTAGGAAACTGCAAGCAATTTGCTTAGAAATCTGGTTTCCCAATGAACTCCATTGAAAGACAGTGACCTCAAAAAAATACAAATCTGAATTGGTTTGTCCTCGGGGTTTCGCCTGCTAAATAAGTTCTGTTATACTCACAGACATAATTCAAACAGTTTAGAAACTTCAGAGGGTTTCTATCCAAATATACTAATAATATGACATATCTATCTCCTGGGGATGAGTAGCTGGCTGTTGAATTTGGGTATGCTTTCATCCAAACGTGAAAATGCTGCCCCCTACCCTAGAGAATTAAAACAAAAAAACAGAAATATCACATTTACATAAGTATTCAGACCTTTAATCAGTACTTTGTTGACAGACACTTGGCAGTGATTACAGCATCTGGTCTTCTTGGGTATGACGCTACAAGCTTGGAATTATATTAGGGAGTTTCACCCATTCTTCTCTGCAGATCCTGTTCAAGTTCTGTCAGGTTGGATGGGGAGTGTTGCTGCCACAGTTATTTCAGTCTCTTCAGAGATGTTTGATTGCGTTCAAGTCCGGGCTCTGGCTGGGCACACAAGACATTCAGAGACTTGTCCTGAAGCCACTCCTGCGTTGTCTTGCACAT
>NC_036868.1:29266485-29267784 GCF_002910315.2 Salvelinus sp. IW2-2015 | reverse complement strand
GCCAAGACAACGCAGGAGTGGCTTCAGGACAAGTCTCTGAATGTCCTTGTGTGGCCCAGCCAGAGCCCGGACTTGAACGCAATCAAACATCTCTGAAGAGACCTGAAAATAACTGTGCAGCAACACTCCCCATCCAACCTGACAGAACTTGACAGGATCTGCAGAGAAGAATGGGTGAAACTCCCTAAATACAGGTYTGCCAAGCTTGTAGCGTCATACCCAAGAAGACCAGATGCTGTAATCACTGCCAAAGGTGCTTCAACAAAGTACTGATTAAAGGGTCTGAATACTTATGTAAATGTGATATTTCWGTTTTTTTGTTTTAACTTCTCTAGGGTAGGGGGCAGCATTTTCACGTTTGGATGAAAAGCATACCCAAATTCAACWGCCAGCTACTCATCCCCAGGAGATAAGATATGCATATTATTAGTATATTTGGATAGAAAACCCTCTGAAGTTTCTAAAACTGTTTGAATTATGTCTGTGAGTATAACAGAACTTATTTAGCAGGCGAAACCCCGAGGACAAACCATTCAGATTTGTATTTTTTTGAGGTCACTGTCTTTTCAATGGAGTTTCATTGGGAAACCAGATTTCTAAGCAAATTGCTTGCAGTTCCTACGGCTTTCACTGGATGTCAACATTCCTGAGAAATAGGTTGAGGTTATTCCTTTGTGTAATGAAGAAATACGGCCATCTTGAAGTTGAGTCACTCCAGGTGTCCTGTTTGATTGAAGCGCATGTCCAGAAGGCATGCTACATTTAGTTTCAATCCTGTATTGAACACGGATCATCCCGTCTTCAATTTTATCGATTATTAACGTTAAAAAATACCTAAAGTTGTATTACAAAAGTAGTTCGAAATTTTTTGGCCAAGTTTACAAGTAACCTTTGAGATATTTTGTCGTCACGTTTGAGCAAGTTGGAACCTGTGTTTTTCTGGATCAAACGCGCCAAATAAATGGACATTTTGGATATATATCAACGGAATTAATCGAGCAAAAGGACCATTTGTGATGTTTATGGGACATATTGGAGTGCCAACAACAGAAGCTCGTCAAAGGTAAGGCATGAATTATATTTTTACTTCTGCGTTTTGTGTCGCGCCTGCAGGGTTGGAATATGCTTCTCTCTTTGTTTACTATTGTGCTATACTCAGATAATAGCATCGTATGCTTTCGCCGAAAAGCCTATTTGAATTCTGACATGTTGGCTGGATTCACAACCAGTGTAGCTTTAATTTGGTATCTTTCATGTGTGATTTAATGAAAGTTTGATTTTATAGTAATTTTCATAGCA